>NC_069499.1:1302567976-1302867976 GCF_027579735.1 Bombina bombina
ATTTAGTGGTGGCTGCAATTTATGCACCCCCCCCCCCCCAAATCTGATAGAAAAGGCTGCACTGCAGTCCGCTCTTGCACTTAACAGGTTAATAGCTGCACAAATGAATGCATATACACAACAATGTCCCTCCCTGTAATGAGTGCTAATAACCACTGATTTCCATGCACGCATCTCAACCACCCCAAAATAAATCAGAGGACACCCGCAAACTGCTCTGATATGTACAGAAAAGTACCCAACAACATCTATTTATGCTCAGGGCATGCAAAAATATTAGCACAATGCATCAGACATCAATAGCCTTATAGCAATAAGTGATGTTTACTATAAACACTGTGCTGTGCATAGTGTATGTCACCAAGGCAGCAACCTACATAGCACTTTAATAGGCATCATGTCTATTACATCCTCCTATAATAATAATGTGACCCCAATAATAATAATGTGACCCCAGTATGCGAGTGTCCTAAATCTCACACACAAAGCTTTTCACGCTGCATCCGATAAGTTTAGCTTCTCTTTAACCTGTTACTCCCTCCCGTCTGGCAGGTGCTTGTTTGGGTCTCTTCCCTGACGTTTCCTGCTGCCTCCCTGAATGTCACAACCACGTTGCTCTAACTCACAAGGGGTCGCTGAGATCACAACATCTCAGGCTTGTCAGGGTCCCAAGTCAGACACATCCAGCAGCGGATACAGCCACTCTTTTACTAATAAGTAGATCACCTTGCACTGTACCAGCAACTGAGCCAAAACTTTACTCTTTTCAACAATCTGCATTTAAAAAAAAGAAACTTTTTCCAGCAACTTAATTGCACCCATCTGAAAGAGTAGAGGGAGTTTAATCTGAGCTTTCCCCGGATGTACAATAACAAAAAAGCAAACGTAACGGTCCTGGAAGCAAGGAAATAACCTAAAAACATCTAAATAATCGTGTGATTTCTCCAGGCTAAATTCTAGAGATGGCTTCTCAGCTCCTCTCATTATCTACAGCCTTACCCCTGACAGCCCTTCTTCAAAACATCACTGCTAGAGATATTTCATTAGAATATTTGCTTTTTTTTAATAATCAGAATGGGGGAGGAGGTTAAAAGCAGGCCCTGTGAAATATGCATAAACAATATGCCCATAAAATAACTGTGTCCCCTAAGCTAACAATCTTCACCCCTTATTGTGCATTTCTTACCTTGCTGCCCTCTGAGAAAGTCGTGCATGGAAAACGGAGCTGTTGTAAAAATTGTGCTCAATGGATAACGAAGCATGTCCGTGTGATTGACTTGATCATTTTGTTGTGGTGCCCGGGGAGAGAAAGAGCAGAGAAAGCTACAGAAGAGGGGGGAGAGGGTTGTGGGTTGTAAGAAAGAAAAAGAAAGAGAAGAGAAAGAAGTGCAACCCACGCGTGGAGACCCTTCCCCCCCTAAAAAAGTGCACCCTACCCACCCCTGGAGCAGCTGCAGCTTTGCCCTGTGCTTCTCAGAGTCTCTTCTGCAGCCCGTTTCATTGATAGAGATCACCAAACATCACAAGACATTCCCATCTCTCAGCTCCCCCTATCTAGAAGGTGAAATGCATTGTACCATTATAAAAAAAAATCACTCCATTGTCGTCTTGGCATAATTCACAGCAACTAGATAGCTCTTGCGGCATAGAGCTTTGATGAGCCAAAAAAAAAAGAGGCTCAACCTTTCATATCATAAAAGACATGCTCTGTGATCGTCCATTTTATTCAATTGTATTCACCCTCCTTTGCTTGCAAACATTGCTGACCTTGAAACCTCTATATTTAAAATACATTGTTATGTCTTAAAATAAAAAGAGAGAGAATGAATTGGAAATTTTCATATAACCCCTTGGCTGCCAGCATGGGCTGATGCATCCCATTGCTTTGTAATGCATTACAATCATTGCCAGCAGCTAAGGGGTTAAAATAGTTGTATCCCTTACCTGGCTTGTAGAAACTAGTTCCAAGTGTGTGGCTGTTTTTTTTTTTTGTTTTTTTTTTTTAGGAAACTCCTCTCCGAGGTCCTTTGTGGGCACAGACGAAGGATCAGTCCCAGCAGCTCAAACGATCAACGCAAGTAATCAACGATCAAATGACGCTCATCAGCACTGTAACCTTGTGGCGTATTTAATGTAAATAAGCCAGTTATGTTGCCAATCCCAGGCATACAAAACTCTTAACCCATTTGCAGCTGCAAGCGAGGAGGGGGGATACAACCCAATGCAAAGCAAAGTCCTGCAGTATTCATCTCATCTTCTCTGACACAAAAAAAGTGTTAAGCATCTGGCATCAAAGTGTTAAATATATAATTTCCCCTCCATTATGTTTGTCTTTTCTCACATACACATTAAGGACCATTCTAGGCTATTGATTGCCTTTGCTTGGTAGAAAATTATAGATATATATTAGTGTAAAGTCCAATTTGATTTGTAACATTTATGTTAATTTTTACATCGTAGCTATTATTCTCCTAATGCAGAGATTTTAACGCCTGATACTCAGTTGGCATCAAATGGGTTAATGATTTACAGTTGACAGTTTTATTAAGACATGTTGACTTTACATATACAATGAACATTGACCTAATACACACCTTTTGGCAACATAGGGGTTAAGTGTGCCCCCTTCTGGCTGCAGAGGGGTTAAAGATATTAAATTGTGCATTTGTATCCTCCATTACAAATGACTTTATTTACATGTGCTGTTTAGGAGGATTAATTTTTCTTTGCAGTCCTTTTTTTTTTTTTTGCAGCAAAGTGTTAAGTATTTGCATGTCCTTCCTGGCAGCCAAGGGGTTAAAGACATTTTGTACTGTATTTTTTTCTCCATTAAATTTGACTTTATTTACATACACTATTTAGGAGGATCTAGATCATCCTGAAAACAATACCCACCGCCAAACCATTATGAAAATATGATTTTAATTAATCACGTAGTAGGCATGGAAATTAGCATACGGTAATTAAACTTAGAGAGAGGGGGGAAAGAAACGTCATGGAGTCTGAGTGCCTTAAAGGTTTGGAATAATCATTAAAGATTATTATTATTTTTTTAAAGACTTAGTATCAATTCAATGAGTTTGTTACAAACTTTGCTTTTTTTGGTTTAAGTGTAATGATTATTTGGTAAATAATATATGACAGAACAAACAAGGTGGGAATGTGGCTATGTTATTTCTGTACAAAGCAAACGGAGGAGGGGGAGAGGCAGAAAAATGCAATTATGGATTCTGTGTCCCATACTTTACAAAAGCTGGGTTCCTCAATAGAGTCTTTGTTATGGGATTATATAATGATTGTGGAGTAATTACGGGAAAAAAGATTTAATAATAATACAAAAAGTATCAAGATACACCAAATAGATGCTTGTTTCATGGGGTAAAAAAAAAATTAAAAAAAATTTGCATGTGACATTAAGGAGATGGCACTAACAAAAAGACTGAATGTAAAGGGTTGAAAAACAAGGGAGGGGGAGAGCATGATTAAGAAGAGATGGAGATTGATTGATTATTCAAAATGCCAAACCACAGGGACTCTTAAAACATTGATTCAGGTAAGACTAGTTTCATCTTGACTGAAATGAGCTCCCTTAAGAAAGCTGGATACATTTTAAATCTGTTTACTTCAACAATGCATAACATAAAACTAGAAACAGATTCAAGAGAAATATCTGATATAATAAAACATAATAATAAAAAGTTTATTTAATTCAGTTTCCAAATCCTTGTAAAATGAAACTGTAATATGATTTTTTTTTTAGTTCAAATAGTTTTTCAGTTTTTCTAAAGTCTGATTTTTTCCCCCTTCAATTTTAGTTGTTTTTTAACAACTTTATTTAAACATAACTAAACAATACTTATTTATAGCTAGTTAGTTAAAACTTTATATGCACCCTTTTTGAAGAGTGTATTTTTCTTGTATAGAAAAAGTCTGAAGACAGAAGATGATCAAAGTTATTTTAAAACAGAATTCCCATACAGGGGAGGGGGTAGTTTTGGAATTCAATCTGCATTTTCCAGTTTGATGTCTATGAAATTCCCTTTGAGCAGATTTCAAAATACATGCTTTATTTTTTTTCAGGAATTAACATAGCAATCACATTAATAATATCACTATCTCTATGGGAATGATAATTTCAACAGTAGGGTGCTTTTAGTGTCGAGTCTTTTAGGATCAACTGATTATATTCTGTGTCCTATTATTGTAAGTCAAGTGATTCTTTATAACTGACAGCAGTGACAATGAAACAAGGATGGGAAAACAGGTCAAAGGAAGTAGCCGTATGGGTTTCAAAAAAGGCACTTTTTATATTGAATAATGGAGAAGACGTATGTTGAATTTTAACCCCCAACTTAGAAACATTCAAATTCCCCCATTTTTTTTTTATTCACTAGTAGGATTTTCATGAACTTACCATAGTAAATTGAAAGGGTTCTTTACACTTTTTTGCTTAAACGGTGTCAATATACACTCATGAGGAGTAGTTAATACCTGGAATAGCTACCCGGCAGAGGTATGGTGTCTCAGCATTGCCAGGGTTAATCTGAAACGTCCTTTCTTTGTGTAACATCTGTGTTTGTTAAAGGGACATTATACACTAGATTTTTCTTTGCATAAATGTTTTGTAGATGATTCATTTATATTGCCCATACAGGTTTGTTTTTTTAAATGGATTGTTTTGTTTATTTTTAAATAACATTGCTCCTAACCAAGTCCCAAAGTTTTTGGAGAATACTGACGTATGCCTACACCAGCTTGCTTTTGTTTGTGTAAAGGGTCTTTTCATATGCAAAGGAGGGGGAGTGTCTGCTAGTTCCCACTTGCAGTGGGTGTTCCAGTAATCTTTTAAACAAAGCTAAACTGGAAGCTTCTAAGTAAGTTTTTAAATGGTTTTATACTGGATTTTCAGTATCTGACCATATTATTCTTTATAGTAGTGTCTATTACATGTAGTTATATGAAAATTGGTGTATACTGTTCCTTTAAGGAATGCTGTGATCTATAAAAAACCCTTCCCCCTTCCTGGTTCATGGTGTCTCTTGGTAGAGTGAGTTAAAGACTTGCTGCAGTGGTCAGTAATCACAAATTTAAAAAAAGGGCGGTGGTTTTGATAAGGCAAAGGTAGACTGAGATATAATTGAATGTTACAGGAAAAGTAGTTGGAACTTGCCTGGGACACAAGGGGCGCGATCCGATATACGGCGTAGGTTTCGGCGCAAGCGTGGAAACCTGCTTCGCCCGTAATTTCACCTTGCACATCAGGGTATTACATATATTTTGTTGGCATTTCCTAAGTGCCGTAAGTCGGAAAAACTAGCGATGTCCAGAAATAAGCGTAAATACAAATTTCTGGAGTCGCCAGTGACTTACTGCACTTTAGAAACTGCCGGCGCCTAAGAAAAGTAACAAAAATTTTAAATCTCCTGTAACTGTCTAACACGCCTCCCAAAAATAAGCCTGACACGTATACCCATATATTTCCGCAATCCCCCCTCTCACTCCTAATAATAAATGTATTAACCCCTAGATCGACAACCCCCCACAACGCAATAAGCCTAATTATTAACCCCTAAACCACCATAGCCCACACCGCAATAAACCTATTCTAGTATTAACCCCTAAACCGCCATAGTCCACATAGCCTATTAAATCTATTAACCCCTAATCTGCCACCGCCAACGTCGCCGCCACTATAATAAAGTTATTAACCCCTAAACCTAAGTCTAACCCTAACACCCCATAACTTAATTAGTATTTAAATAAATCTAAATAATATTACTATTATTAACTAAATTATTCCTATTTAAAACTAAATACTTACCTATAAAATAAACCCTAAGATAGCTACAATATAACTAATAGTTACATTGTAGCTATTTTAGGATTTATTTTTATTTTACAGGCAACTTTGTATTTATTTTAACTAGGTACAATAGCTATTAAATAGTTAATAACTATTTAATAGCTACCTAGTTAAAATAATTACAAATTTACCTGTAAAATAAAACCTAACCTAAGTTGCAATTACACCTAACACTACACTATCATTAAATTAATTAATACAATTAAATTAAATAAACTATAGTACAAAAAACAAACACTAAATTACAGAAAATAAAAAAAATTACAAGAAGTTTAAACTAATTACACCTAATCTAAGCCCCATAATAAAATAAAAAGCCCCCCCAAAATAAAAAAATGCCCTACCCTATACTAAATTACAAATAGCCCTTAAAAGGGCTTTTTGCGGGGCATTGCCCCAAAGTAATCAGCTCTTTTACCTGTAAAAAAAGAAATACACCCCCCCAACATTACAACCTACCACCCACACACCCCTACTCTAAAACCCACCCAATCCCCCCTTAATAAAACCTAACACTACCCCCTTGAAGATCACCCTACCTTGAGCCGTCTTCACCCAGCCGGGCACAAGTGGTCATCCGATCCGGGCAGAAGTCTTCATCCGATCAGGGCAGAAGAGGACATCCAGACCGGCAGAAGTCTTCATCCAAGCGGCATCTTCTATCTTCTTCTATCCGACGAGGAGCAGCTCCATCTTGAAGACATCCGGCGCGGAGCATCCTTCCTGGCCGACGGACTAACGACGAATGAAGGTTCCTTTAAATGACGTCATCCAAGATGGCGTCCCTCGAATTCCAATTGGCTCATAGGGTTCTATCAGCCAATTGGAATTAAGGTAGGAAAAATCAGATTGGCTGATTTAATCAGCCAATCAGATTGAAGTTGAATCCGATTGGCTGATTAAATCAGTCAATAGAATGCGAGGTCAATCCTATTGGCTGATCCAATCAGCCATTCGGATTGAACTTCAGCCAATCGGATTTTTCCTACCTTAATTCTGATTGGCTGATAGAATCCTATCAGCCAATCGGAATTCGAGGGACGCCATCTTGGATGACGTCATTTAAAGGAACCTTCATTCGTCGAGTAGTCGTCTGGCTGGAAGGATGCTCCGCGTCGGATGTCTTCAAGATGGACCCGCTCCGCTCCGGATGGAAGAAGATAGAAGATGCCGCTTGGATGAAGACGTCTGCCGGTCCGGATGTCCTCTTCTGCCCCGATCGGATGAAGACTTCTGCCCAGATCGGATGACCACTTGTGCCCGGCTGGGTGCAGACGGCTCAAGGTAGGGTGATCTTCAAGGGGGTAGTGTTAGGTTTTATTAAGGGGGGATTGGGTGGGTTTTAGAGTAGGGCTGTGTGGGTGGTGGGTTGTAATATTGGGGGGTGTATTTCTTTTTTTACAGGTAAAAGAGCTGATTACTTTGGGGCAATGCCCCACAAAAAGCCCTTTTAAGGGCTATTTTTAATTTAGTATAGGGTAGGGCATTTTATTATTTTGGGGGGCTTTTTTATTTTATTAGGGGGCTTAGATTAGGTGTAATTAGTTTAAACTTCTTGTAATTTTTTTTTATTTTCTGTAATTTAGTGTTTGTTTTTTTGTACTATAGTTTATTTAATTTAATTGTATTTAATTTTAGGTAATTGTAGTTAATTAATGTAATTAATTTAATGATAGTGTAGTGTTAGGTGTAATTGTAACTTAGGTTAGGTTTTATTTTACAGGTACTTTTGTCTTTATTTTAACTAGGTAGCTATTAAATAGTTATTAACTATTTAATAGCTATTGTACCTAGTTAAAATAAATACAAAGTTGCCTGTAAAATAAAAATAAATCCTTAAATAGCTACAATGTAATTATTAATTATATTGCAGCTATCTTAGGGTTTATTTTATAGGTAAGTATTTAGTTTTAAATAGGAATAATTTAGTTAATAATAGTAATATTATTTAGATTTATTAAAATAATATTTAAGTTAGGGGGGTGTTAGGGTTAGACTTAGGTTTAGGGGTTAATAACTTTATTATAGTGGCGGCGACGTTGTCGGCGGCAGATTAGGGGTTAATAGATTTAATAGGCTATGTGGGCTATGGCGGTTTAGGGGTTAATACTAGAATAGGTTTATTGCGGTGTGGGCTATGTCGGTTTAGGGGTTAATACACTTTATTAGTTATTGCGGTGGGGGATTGCGGTTGACAGGTAGATAGACATTGCGCATGCGTTAGGTGTTAGTTTATTTTTGATGGTGTTAGTTTATTTTTGCAGGCATTTTAGGGAGTTACGGTGCTCCCATACTCAGCGCAAGGCCTGCTACGGCTGCTTTTTATCTCTACTGAGGGATTCTTTTTATGCATGTGAGGCATTCACTAAAAGAAGTGTAAGAATTTTGATTCAATCTCATGGGCCAATATCACACTGTACTTTCCGTTAGTTTAAAAAACAAAATAAAGATAAAAACTTTATTTTTTTTATCCAAATAAGATATTTGTATTATGTTTAAATGGTGCACTTTGATAGGCATTAAATATATTTTTAGCATTTAATGTCCCTTTAAATCAGAGCTTTCCAAACTTTTCATGTTGGTGACACACTTTTTAGACCTACATCATTTCGCGACACAGTAATTAAGTTGTACTAGCAAAAAGGAGGTTAAACTAACTTGTTTTAAAATATACGGACACATACATAAATTATATAATAATAATATGTATTTACAAGTCACAATATGTATGTGCAAGAATTAAAAAAAGTTTAATAACACCAATAGCTAATTACTATTTTAATGGGATTTATGAGGTTGATGGAATGAACACAATTTCTGAATATTTGGTGGAATATTAGATAAAGACACTCACATTTCATCATCAAGCATTTTTAAGCTTCCACTTCCTATCCATATATCAAGAGCAGGAGCAGCAATGCACTACTGGGAGCTAGCTGCAAAAAAAAAACCTCTGACTTCAGCTCAGCATTTAAGCTGCCGCCCTAAGAGCTCCGTGAGCCCTACTGACTACTGTCCGCGCTGCAAACACATTGCTGTCCCACTCACTGACTACACATGCAGTCACAAGCCAATTAAGGAGACTACACGTGCAGTCAGGAGCCAATGTGCCGCCAATGGGAATAGTTTCAGTTCCCACTGAGCTGAGTCAATTGGTTAAGATGATCTGTGACCCACTAGGTATCAATCATGTGTCAACCATGTGATATGCGTATAAGGCAGGCGGAAAGTCAGAAACAAAAAAAAAAAAATGTAAAAAAAATTAAATTTAAAAAAAATTGTGCTGAAGCAGGGACACACCTACACACTGCTGCCGACACACTAGTGTGTCCCGACTCACAGTTTGGAAAGCACTGCTTTAAATATATATATATATATATATATATATATATATATATATATATATATATATATATCATTATACTGTATGTAGACTCCTTGGAACATGTCCTGGCTATTGTGATCATGCTTTAAAGGACTAGTAAATATAGTCAAATTGCATAATAGTCAGGGTGCCAGGAATCAGACTGAGACGAGAAGTGCAAAAATAATCACACCTTTATTAATAGCAAAAAATAATAAAAAGTCCAAGTCAAAATAACAAGCCAGGAGTCAAAGCCAGAGCTGGTAGTCAGACGAGCCGAGTCAGGAGCCAAAGCGAGTAGTCAGACGAGCCAGAATCAGGAACAAGGAGAACAGCAGAGTCAGGAACAAGCCAGGGATCAGGAACCAGGAGGGACGTCAGACAGCCAGGTAATACACAGGAACTGGAACTCTCACAAACAGGTCTGAGAGAACGCAAGGGAAAAGCATACTGAACAGAGGCCCTTTAAATAATAAGTGATGACATCACAATTCTGACACTGCAACCTGTCTCACATGGATGATGTACAGTTTGGCCATAAAAGGGCATGCAGGAAATGAGCAGCATCACACACTATGCACCAAAGTCAGCAAGAGAGGTGAGTAAAATGGCTGCCAACAGCACATGGCAAACAAAGCAGGAAAAAAACACTGACAGTACCCTCCCCTCAACAACCCCTCCACTGAGGCAGGAGAAAAGGCTTATTCGGGAAACGGGCATGGAAGGCACGGAGGAGGACGGGAGCATTAACATTAGAGGAGTGAACCCATGAACGCTCCTCCGGACCGTAAACCCTCCAGTGAACCAAATATTGAACGTGGCTCCTGGACATACAAGAGTCAATAATGCTGCTGACCTCATATTCTTCATGGTTGTCAACAAAGATAGGACGAGGCAACACAGTGGTAAACCAATTACAAACCAATGGCTTCAAGAGGGAGACATGAAAAACATTGGAGATGCGCATTGCAGGAGGAAGGTCAAGAGCGTAGGCCACAGGATTGACCCGTCGGAGTATTCGAAAAGGACCAACATAATGGGGAGCCAGTTTATTGGAAGGCACACAAAGGTTCAAGTTGCGGGAGGACAGCCAAACCCTGTCACCAACCTGGTAGGAAGGCGCGGGCAGATGCCTATGATCAGCCTGGAACTTTTTGCGCTGCATAGAACGATGAAGGCAATCCTGAATCTGCACCCACATGGAACGGAGTTGCTGGAGATGCTCCTCCAAAGCCGGAATACCCTGAGACATGAATGAATCGGGCAACAAGGATGGTTGAAACCCATAATTCGCCATGAATAGGGAAAACTTGGAGGAAGCATTAATGGCACTATTATGAGCAAACTCTGCCCAAGGTAACAGTTCAGACCAATTATTGTGGTGATCTGAGACATAGCAACAAAGGAACTGTTCCAGAGCTTGATTAGACCGTTCCGCAGCGCCATTGGATTGAGGGTGATATGCCGAGGAGAAGGAAAGCTGGATCCCCATTTGAGCACAAAAGGAACGCCAAAATCTGGATACAAACTGGCTACCCCAGTTCGACACTATCTCCTTGGGTAACCCATGTAAACGGAAGACCTCCCGGGCAAAAATTGAAGCAAGCTCCTGTGCGGTAGGCAGCTTCTTCAAGGGAATGCAATGTGACATTTTAGAAAAACGGTCAACCACCATAAGGATAACAAGTATTGCCATAGGAAACAGGGAGCTCGACAATGAAGTCCATGGAAAGATGTGTCCAAGGACGCTCACCATTAGCAATAGGTTGAAGACCCACAGGAAGACGTCGAGGAGTCTTATTCTGTGCACAAACTGAGCAGGAGGCAACATAAGCAGCAACATCAGAATGAAGACCTGGCCACCATAATTGTCGAGTGACAGACCAAATCATTTGGTTCTTGTCTGGGTGACCTGCGGCTTTAGGATAGTGGTAAGTGTGCAAAAGTTTAGTTTGAAGATTCTCAGGAACAAAACACTTACCACTAGGTTTCTCAGGATGTGAATTGGTTTGTGCAGCCAGGATCTCCTCCCCCAAGGGAGAAGTCAAATTAGTACGTATGGTAGCCAAAATATGGTCAGGAGGTATAACTGGAGTAGGTACAGACTCCTCCTTGGACAGAGGCAAAAATTGTCAAGAGAGGGTATCAGCCCTAACATTCTTACTACCAAGCAGGTAGGAGACCACATAATTAAACCGAGACAAAAATATCGCCCATCTGGCCTGTCGGGGCGACAAACGTTTTGCTTCAGATAGATAAGTTAAATTCTTGTGGTCAGTAAGAATGAGCACTGGTACGCTAGTACCCTCGAGAAGATGCCTCCATTCCTTGAGTGCCAAAATTATGGCCAGTAATTCCCTGTCGCCAATTTCATAATTGCACTCCACTGGAGACAATTTCTTAGAGAAGAAACCGCACGGATACAAGAGGGCACCTACTCCAGTCTCAGACACATCGACCTCAAGAACGAAAGGCAGGGCAGGGTTAGGATGAGCCAGAACTGGAGCGGCAGCAAAGGCAGTCTTAAGACTATCAAAGGCCTTAATGGCAGTAGGTGACCAATGGAGTGGATCAATCTCTTTACGGGTCATGTCTGTGACAGGTTTGAACAAGGAAGAAAAGTTTTTAATAAACTTTCTATAGTAATTGGCGAACCCCAAAAAACGTGAAATAGATCAAAGACCAACTGGGCGAGGCCACTGCAGAACTGTAGACAACTTTTCAGGATCCATGGAGAACCCTGCAACGGAGATAACATAACCCAGAAAGGTTACTTGAGTCTGATGGAACTCACATTTCTCGAGTTTACAAAACAGGCCGTTCTCACGTAGTCTCTGAAGAACCCGTGTAACATCAGAACGATGAGCCTCAAGTGTGGGTGAGTGTATGAGGATGTCATCTAAATACACCACAACACACTGTTGCAACATATCTCGTAAGACATCATTAATAAATTCCTGAAAAACAGCAGGAGCATTACATAGGCCAAAGGGCATTACAAGATACTCATAATGCCTGCTCCTGGTGTTAAATGATGTTTTCCATTTGTGGCCCTCCTTGATCCTAACAAGATTGTACACTCCTCTCAAATAAAGTTTAGAAAAGACCGTAGCTTCCTTGAGGCGGTCAAAGAGTTCCGTAATGAGTGGAATAGGGTAGGCATTCTTAATGGTAAGACGATTAAGACCCCTATAATGGATACACGGTCTTAACTCGCCACCCTTTTTCTTAACAAAGAAGAAGCCAGCCCCTGCAGGAGAGCAGGATTTGCAGATGATCCCCCGTGACAGAGCATCGGCAACATACTCCTCCATAGCACAATTCTCTGCAACAGACAGAGGGTAAACCCGGCCCCGAAGAGGAATGGCTCCGGGTTGCAGGTCTATGGCACAATCGTAAGACCGGTGAGGAGGCAACGTACCGGCACGCACCTTGTCAAAAACGTCTAGGAACTCTCGGTACTCCTCTGGCAATTGATATACAGAAGAAGTGCACAAGACTTTAACTGGTTTCCGAAGACAAGTGGAAATACATTTAGGAGACCACGACAAAATTTCGGACCTGCGCCAGTCGAGACTGGGATCGTACTTTTGGAGCCAGGGATAACCCAGAACAACTGGAAATGCGGAGAATTTATCACCTGGAACTGGAGGGTTTCAAAATGGACAGCCCCAACAGCCATGGATAACGGAGCGGCCTCGTGAGTAACGAGTGCGGGCTGAAGGTGCCTGCCATCAATGGCCTCAATAGCAAGCGGAACGAACCGAGGCAAAACAGGAATGGAGTGCTTTGATACAAAAGCACTGTTAATGAAATAGCCTGCAGCACCGGAGTCAACAAGAGCCTGGGTGACTATGGAGGAGTCCACCCAGGAAAGGACAACCGCGACCAAAGGTTTCTCCTTTAGCGGTTCCGGGGACGAGGATAAACCACCCAAGGTCTGCCCCCGACAGGACCTTAGGTGTGAGCATTTTTCCGGCCGTGTAGGACAAGACTTCAAAAGGTGGCCCTGTAACCCACAATAGAGGCAGAGCCCCTCCCTCCTCCTAAAGGCCCTCTCCACCGCGGAGAGACGCGTGAATCCCAACTGCATCAGCTCAGCAGTACCTGGTGACTCGGGACCAGGAGGCATGGGAGGAGAGGGAGGCATGGGTGGGAACGAACACGTAGGAGACAACGGAACAGGAGGCTTCCGCAAGCGCTCCTTGAAAGAGGACCTCTATCTGAGTCTGATGTCAATTAGGATAAAAAAAGACACCAATGCCTCAAGATCCTCTGGTAAATCTCTGGCAGCAACTTCGTCTTTAATCGCATCAGAGAGCCCATGAAAGAAGGCGGCAACAAGGGCTTCATTGTTCCAACCTACCTCTGCAGCAAGCTTACGGAACTCAATGGAATACTGAGCAACAGATCTCGTACCTTGCTGAATGGACATGAGTGGTTTAGCAGCAGAGGAGGTGCGAGCTGGAACATCAAATACCCTTCGAAAGTAGGCCACAAATTCAGGGTAATTTGAAATCACAGGTTTATTAATCTCCCACAAGGGATTAGCCCAGGCAAGAGCTGTGTCAGAGAGTAACGAGATGAGAAATCCCACCTTAGCTCTGTCAGAGGGAAAGGCCTGAGGTAACATCTCAAAGTAAATTCCCACCTGGTTCAAAAACCCTCTGCACTGAATAGGATCACCTTCATATCGCTGAGGTAGAGGTGCAGAACCAGACATGCTCCTGGTAGGACTAGGTGCAGCAGTGGAAACACGAGCCATAACTTGCGGGACACTTTGGTCCAAATGTGCAGTGCGAGTCAGCAGGTTTTGCAGGGCTAGTGCAAATTGATCCTGATCCAAGCGGTGATCCTATTCATCCATCCTGGAAATGATGGTAGGTAAAGGTGGATTATTAGCACCATCAGGATCCATGGCCCTTGCATAATGTCAGGGTGCCAGGAATCAGACTGAGACGAGAAGTGCAAAAATAATCACACCTTTATTAATAGCAAAAATTAATAAAAAGTCCACAAGTCAAAATAACAAGCTAGGAGTCAAAACCAGAGCTGGTAGTCAGAAGAGCCGAGTCAGGAGCCAAAGCGAGTAGTCAGAAGAGAACAGCAGAGTCAGGAACAAGCCAGGGATCATGAACCAGGAGGGACGTCAGACAGCCAGGTAATACACAGGAACTGGAACTCTCACAAACAGGTCTGAGACAACGCAAGGGCAAAGCATACTGAACAGAGGCCCTTTAAATAATAAGTGATGACATCACAATTCTGAGACTGCAACCTGTCTCACATGGATGATGTACACCAGTCTGGCCATAAAAGGGCAAGCAGGAAATGAGCAGCATCACACACTATGCACCAGAGTCAGCAAGAGAGGTGAGTAAAATGGCTGCCAGCAGCACATGGCAAACAAAGCAGGAAAAAAAACCTGACAATAATCAACAAATGCATGATAAAAAGACAATGCAATAGCACTGTCTGAATGTTTCTGAGATATTACACTTTATTTTTTAGCACATGTGAGCTTATCTCCTCCCACTTTCCACACCATGTAATTAAATCATGAAAAAATATACATATTGATAGTGCTACGTTTGTGCTGATTTGTGTTGCAAAAATTAACGTTTGTGCCAGTTTCATTTCAGAGATATTGCACTTTGTATTTCAGCCCACGTGACCTCATCTCTGCCCACCCCATGTAATTAAATTGTGAAAAGCAATGCACCATTTATTATTGCTTTGTTTGTGCTGATTTGTGCTGCAAAAATAAACATTTGTGCTGGTTTTGTTTCGGAGAAATTGCACTTTATATTTCAGCTCATATAACCTCATCTCCACCCACTTTTCACCCCATAGAATGAAATCATGAAAAACAATACAATACAATAATTGTTTTTAATGATTTAATTATATGGGGTGAAAAGTGGGCAGAGATGAGGTCACATGGGCTGAAATATAAAGAACAATTTCTCTGAAACAAAACCGGCACAAATGTTAATTTTTGCAGCACAAATCAGGATAAACGTAGCATTAATGAATGGTGTATTGTTTTTCACAATTTATTTACATGGGGTGCGCAGAGATGAGGTCACAGAGATGAGGTCACATAGGGCTGAAATACAAAATGAAATATCTCTGAAATGAAACTGTCACAAACGTTAGCTTTTACGTCACAAAGCAGCTCAAACGTAGCACTAACAAATAGTATATTTTTATCATGATTGAATTACATGGGGTGGAAAGTGTGCGAAGATAAGGTCACATGGGCTAAAATATAATGTAGCACTAATAAATGGTATAGTTTTTTTTTTGTTTTTTTTTTAATATTTAATTACATGGGGGGAAAGTGGGCGGAGATAAGGTCAATTGGGCTAAAAAATAAACTGCAATATCTCAGAACTAAACTGGCACAAATGTTAATGTTTGCAGCACAAATCAGCACAAAAGTAGAACTAACGAATGGTACATTTTTTTCATGATTTATTTACATGGGGTGGGCAGAGATCAGGTCACATGGGCTGAAATACAAAGTGAAATATCTCTCAAATGAAAAACTGGCACAAGCGTTAGTTTTTGCGGCACAAACGTAGCACTAAAGAATGATGTATTGATTTTCATGATTTAATAATATGGGGTGGAAAGTGGGCGGAGATCAGGTCACATGTACTAAAATATAAAGTGCAATATCTCAGAAACGAAACTGACACTAACGATAGTTTTCGCTGCACAAATCTGCACAAACATAGCACTAACAAATTCATAATTTATTTAGATGGGGTGGAAACTGGGCGGAGATGAGGTCACATGAGTTAAAATATAAAGTGTAATATTAGAAAAGTAACCAGCACAAATGTTTATTTTGCAGCGCAAATGTAACACTAACAAATTGTATTTTTTTTTTCATGATTTATTTACATGGGGTGGGCGAAGATGAGGTCACATGGGTTGAAATCCAAAGTGCAATATCTCTCAAATGAAACTGGCACCAACATTAGTTTTTACAGCACAAAAGTAGCACTAACGAATGGTATATTTTTTTAATGATTTATTTACATGGGGTGGGCAGAGATGAGGTCACATGGGCTGAAATATAAAGTGCAATATCTCAGAAACAAAACCAGCACTAACCCTTGTTTTTGCAGCACAAATCAGCACTAACGTAGCACTAACAAATTATATATATATATATTGTTTCATGATTTAATTACATGGAGAGGAACGTGGGCGGAGAGGAGGTCACATGGGCTCAAATATAAAGTGCAATACCTCATAAACGAAACCGGAACAAATCAGCACTAACGTAGCACTAACGAATGGTTTATTTTTTTCCCCGTGATTTAATTAGATGGGGTGGAAAGTGGGCGGAGATGAGGTCACAAGAGCTAAAATATAAAGTGTAATATCTAAGAAACAAAACCGTCACAAATGTAATTTTTTGCAGCACGAAAGGTACTAAAGAATGGTATATTTTTTCATGATTTATTTGCATGGGGTGGGCGGAGATTAGGTCACATGGGCTGAAATATAAAGTGCAATATCTCAGAAATGAAACCGGCACTAACGTTAGTTTTTGCAGCACAAATCAGCACTAACTAATGGTATATTTGTATTCACAATTTAATTACATGGGGTGCCAACTTTACACAGCTGCTATAAAGGTATCATTCCTATTTTCACTTTTATATTTTTCATGATTCAGAGTATACAATTTTTAATAACTTTCAAATTGACTTCTAGTATCTAATTTTCTTCTTTCTCTTAGTATGAATAGCATACAAAGTTAGGCTCAGGAACAGTAATGCACTACTGGGAACTAGCTCTGATTGGTGGCTGCACATAACCTCTTGTCATTGGCTCACTCAATGTGTTCAGCTAGCTCCCAATGGTGCATTGTTTATCCTTCAACAAAGGAGATCAAGAAAATGAAGCTAATTAAAAAAACATATTTGGGAAACCAATTGCAAAATTAATTCCAACTGTGACACTGTAGCAAGCAAAGTATTTGGTAAATTTTGTATTATATTAAGAATTTGATACAAATTTGAAAAAACAAACAATGTCACAAATAATCACCTGGCTTTAATGTGCACTTATTGTTCTTTTATAAACTAGTTGATAAAGACAATATAAATGTATGAACATACAAAACACAGTGGGGCATATCTATCAAGCTCTCTATGGAGCTTGAAGCCCCGGGTTTCTGGCGAGCCTTCAGACTCGCCAGAAACACAAGTTATTGAGCAGCAGTCTAAAGACCGCTGCTCCATAACCTGTCCGCCTGCTCTGAGGAGGCGGACAGACATTGCCGCAATTCAACCCAATCGAATACGGTCGGGTTGATTGACACCCCCTGCTAGCGGCCGATTGGCTGTGAATATGCAGGGGGCAGCGTTGCACCAGCAGTTCACAAGAGCTCTGTCGGACATTATCCGCAATGTCGGATCATTTCCCACAGACCTTTCATAAATAGGCCCCAGTAACTGACATAATTCTCTTGAGAGACTGTGATCCAGAAAACCGGGTTTATCTAAAACATTTGGTAAAAACTGATCACATCCATGTCAGAGTTGATTTTTTATTTTAGCTGCACTCTAAATGACAATTCAAAGCTTAAACTATGTGTTTCCCTCCCACGTGATGCATGCAATCATGATTACAAATAATGTTACAGAAACTCATATTAAGTTAACAACAGAAGGTAGCATTTAAAAAAAAATAAAAAAAATAGTTTAGGAGGGGGCGCAGAGCTGAAGTTTTGAATTTTTATTTAGAGGTTGCTAAGAGGTTGCCAGGAATTTCTCTGGTTTTCCATGTTTGACTGAGAACTTAAAGGGGCATTAAATTCAACATTTTATTCCTGTTGCATGCTGCACAGTGATTGATTGATATGTGGGGAGTCTTGTTCTTATTTATCTGTCACTAATTGGGCATAGTAAAATAAGTTAAACAAACTACAATTCATAGGCTTTTCAAGTGGTGTGCTCCAAACATGCAAAACATAAAATGTTTTTCTGACAAGGCAGTTTTAGAGGCCTATAAAACATTTATTTTCCTTTTTTTGCAATGCAGTAAATTATTTTTTAATGCTTTAATAAAAAAATGACTTTAATGTCCCTTTAAATAAATATGGAAGTCTATAGTTGCCCAAGGCTGTAAAGGCCAATATTGCACATGCCCAATGTATTCCCATTTATGCTCATTGTACTAATTGCATGGTGCCTATAATATATATATACAGGTAGCCCTCAGTTTACGCCGGGGTTAGGTTCCAGAAGGAATGGTTGTAAATCGAAACCGTTGTAAATTGAAACCCTGTTTATAATGTAAGTCAATGGGAAGTGAGGGAGTTAGGTTCCAGGCCCCTCTCAAAATTGTCATAAGTAACACCTAATACATTATTTTTAAAGCTTTGAAATGAAGACTTTAAATGCTAAACAGCATTATAAACCTAATAAAATAATCACACAACACAGAATATATAATTAAACTAAGTTAAATGAACAAAAACAGTTGCTTAACAGCATTATAAACCTAATAAAATAATCACACAGCACAGACTTCACTTGCAATTTTCTGCAAACAGTTATTTCTATGCATTCCAATCTGGACTGATTTATAGACAGGAAGATCTTGTTCCTTTGAAATCTGCTAGATAGCTCAGGTCTGGTTAAACTGATTAATTTTAGATTGCTTGGCTTTGCTGCAACACAAGCGGACAGCTCACCTACTGGCTATTTTAATAAATGCACTGCTTCTCAATGCTTTTCCATAGCAGTCACATGACTGGAAAAAAAGGTTGTTATTCTGAAACGGTGTAAATTGAACCGTTGTAAAACGAGGGCCACCTGTATATATATAGTAAGTACAGAAACTAGCTTTGCACCTGAGCATGTGGTGCCAATTTTTCAGATTAGAAAGGCTGATGCTCAGGTGTATGCTAGGTCCTAACAGCCTGTACATCTTTCTAAGGTCTGTGTCTCCTTTAACGTATTTAGATTTAAATATATATGACACACAAAAAAAGAATGAATCCCTTGTAGTCAAGTAGTCACACAAACCTAGACATCTTTATATACTAAACCACAAACAGACCACTACTGCTTTTTGGACAGTTTTTGTTATTTCAGTATGAACTCTAAACCATGGCTGTGAAAAAAGTAAATCAACAAAAATGCAACCTCCAGTGGTTTTTAAACCTATGAAGTTCAGCATAAGAATGTGATAGTTCATCTCCTGAGCTATGTGACCAAACTATCTGATAAAATGATGTTGATTTTTTTTTTTGGGGGGGGGGGGGGGGTTCTAGGACAATTTCATTTGAGATCTTTTACATTAATATTAAAGGGACATGAAACCCCAGATTTTTTTTTTTCGTGATTAGGATAGAACATACAATGTTAATCAACTTTCAAATTTGTTTCTGTTATCAAATTTGCTTAATTCTCTTGTTATCCTTTGCAGAAGGAACATTGGCAGTTAGCTGAACATATCTAGTTAGCCAATCACAACAGACAAATATGTGCATGCACCAATCAGTAACTAGCTCCCACTAGTGCAGGATATGTGTGTATTATTTTTCAACAAGGGATACAAAGAGAACAAAGCACATTTGAAAATAGAAGTGAATTTAAGTCTTAAAGTTACCTGCTCTATCTGAATCATGCAAGTTAAATTTTGACTTTCCTATCCCTTTAATATAAAAAAATTGAAACGGTCTTCTGGGAATATACGACCTGTGATATATAGTTCAGCAGCAAAGGTATCTACTTATTCCCAGTGCAATTTGTATACTTAGCAATACACTTTGTAGTTTTCCATTTTATAATTACATTACATAGAGAAGCAGACTCTTGGGCCATTAAATATACCAGTGATGTGCTTAAAATAAATGCTTTAGACTTTATATATATTTAGGGGTGTGGAAATGTTTAAAAAAACTACTTGTCCAAGGGACTAAAGCGGGAGCCCCATCTACTTGTCCCTTGTCATAATCTACTTGTCCTGATTGGCTAAATAATTTTAACCAAACACACACAAATATAGAAACGTATTATCTTGCCTCACTGTTCCTTGCTATTGTGCATAAATGATTGCCTTTATTAATAGTAAATATATTAATTGACTATGGGATTATGTGGTGAATTAGAGAGGGTTTAGTCTTTTTGGCACAAAAAGTTACATATGTGTAATATCACTGAGACAATACATACGATGTTGCAATTGCACTATGCTGTTACAGGTCATTCCTGAAGCTTTGTGGAACCAGCATTAAAGGGACAGTCAACCATAGAATTGTTATTGTTTTAAAAGATAGATAATCCCATTCACCAGTTTTGCATAACCAACACAGTTATATTAATGTACGTTTTACCTTTGTGATTACCTTGTATCTAGGAACCTTCTTCCAGCCCCCTGATCACATGACTGTGACTGTTTATTATCCATTGTCTTAAATTTAGCATTGTTATGTGCTAAATCTTAAATAACTTTCTGTGCCTGAACACAGTGTTATCTATATGGCCCACTTGTACTTTCTGTCTCTTTGTGTTGAAAAGAGATTTAAAAAGCATGTGATAAGAGGCAGCCCTCAAAGGCTTAGAAAATAGCATATGAGCCTACCTATGTTTAGTTTAAACTAAGAATACCAAGAGAAAAAAGCTAATTTGATGATAAAAGTAAATTGGAAAGTCAATTAAAATTAAAAGTCCTATCTGAATAATGAAAGTTTAATTTATACTTGACTGTCCCTTTAAGGCAAAAGAAGCAGTCAATATGTCAATAGTATTTAAAATAAAAAAAAGAGCAGAGTTCATAGGTTGGGTCAGATAACAGATTAACAATCTCATGTGTCTCCTTTCAGTAAACCTGAGAGGAGACACAAGATCGATAATCTATTTAATGTTACCAAACAAATCCAAGTCAAAAAATTATTAATAGCAAACTAGAACGTGAATTTTACGGAGCTAGATAAGCGGACTGCTGACACTATTCTACAGTAAACAAAAATGCTACCCCTACCTTGATCATCCATAGCTTTGCTTAGTGCAGCAGATACGTTTTTCTCTAAAGGACCGTGTCACCTGCATGCTTAAAACTGAGGGGGGCCCCGGCTTGAAATCAAAGTGGCCGCTCAGATTTGCCAACTACTGCCCACCAATGTTCCCTCTAACTTTTTTTCTTTGTAGGCAATTATTGTTTTCTGCGTGCGTGCTTGATGCCACTTGTGGGTGGCACTGTATATATATATATATATATATATATAGTGTAGAGGTAGGTGCACTCCTACTAACAGAAAACTTCATATGCCAGGGTGCTAAGAAAAGTTGATAGAGCTGATGGACGAAGCACTCTCTGGTCTTATCAAGTGTACAACACAATTTTATTTAAAGTAATGTTTCAGGGAGTTCACGTCACTTTAAATAAAATTGTGTTGTACACTTGATAAGACCAGAGTGCTTCGTCCATCATCTCTATCTATCTATCTATCTATCTCTCTATATATACTCACACACAATAATAACAGGGAGAGGCTCTAAACTTGATTAAAACATTAATATAATATGTTATAACCAGAGAGTGCTTCGTCCATCATCTCTCTATATGTACCTCTCTATTTAGCTATCTCTCTCTCCATATATACACACACACAAATAATAATGGGGAGAGGCTCTAAACTTGATTAAAACATGAATATAATATGTTGTAACCCAGTTGCAGACCCTATAGTATATATCTAGCAATTAATATGGAAAGGAACACATAACCAATGAATGAAAGGGAATGCAGCATAAGAGAGGATTTTTACATCAATATTATTCCAATATAGCAGTAACAAACACAAATGATAACCTAAAGGAATATCCCTTAATGAGCCAAAAACTCAATATCACAAAAATATAGATAATCATAGTTATTAAAATTCATCATGTGCATTTTAAAGGTTTAGGCTAGAATCAAACTGCCACCAAAGAAGTTGAATACAACCAAAGGGATAATTCATGCAGTCTCCCATATATTCACATATAGATATGTCCAGTTAACAAACACAAAAGTAACATGCAGTACCTACAAATCATTTTCATGGCAAACCAGGAACGCTTCACATCACGCCTCCTTATATCTTTAACCCCCAGCGCGTGCCCGGTTGAAGTGTGAGATGGCAGATATAGCAAACACCAAAATACTTTAACTCCTAACCTTCATCGATCACAGCTGATGCTGCATTTCAGGCCGCATGGCCCTCTCAGCTTTCAAACACTTCCACTTGCACTTACAGGTGCCAGGAGTGCAGTTACTGCCCATTCAGAAGATGCCCACCACTCTCTACAGAAGCCCGCGCGCAGCTTGTACCCATTTGCTGTGCGCAGGCTTCTTTTCCTTCTCTCACTCAAGTTCTTAAAGTAGCGCCCCGCCCCCTGCAGGGCTGGTATTAAAATAAGAAAATAAAAAAATGTTTTTAGCCCTGCAGCGGTCTGCTTGCGCATCTCATTGTATATATTGTGGAATTGCGCATCTCATTATATATTTTATATATGGCAGCTATCCTGAGTTTTTCAGTCATGCAGTTTTTCTGTCAGTCTGATGGTCTAGGTCTAGTAAGGTACGGCCGGTACCCAGAAATAAATTTTAAAAATGCACCTTCAGTATCTCAAAGTATGAACACTTTGATACTTCACATTAAACTTCAGAGCTACTGCTTATTTTATTCATCAAATACAAAAATATAGTGCTGCCCCTGAGATCTATAACAATCCTTCATCATTATTGGTTAAATTGATTTTATTATAGCTTTATCAATAAAAAAAAAATCATGGCCATATTGAAAAGTATACATTTTTTAGTAACAAAATTCCTCAAAAAGTAGTCAATTTCTTTTCATTTTTTTAAACGCTAAATTTCATCCAAATTTGTTAAAGGGACATTGTACACTAGATTTTTCTTTGTTTAAATGTTTTGTAGATGATCCATTTATAAAGCCTATCTGGGAGTGTTTTTGTAAAAATGTATAGTTTTGCTTATTTTTTTTAATAACATTGTGCTGATTTTCAGTATCCTAACCAAGCCCCAAAGTTTTAGATGTACACGCACGTTTACAGATTTCTGGGGCTCCTGTTTGTATAATCTCTCTTTTAATATGCAGGGAAGGGGGGGGGGTGTTTCCTGTTCCTGTTATCCCAGCCCTTTTCACTGGGTGTCCCAGCCTAACCTCATCAACAGTGCTAAACTGTGAGCGTCTAAGTATCTGGATATTTAGATCCGTATCTGTGAATATTCTTCTTAATCTATATCTATCTATCTATCTATATATACATATATATATATATATATACACTGTGTATGCGTATGTGTATGTGTATATATATATATATATATATATATATATATATATATATATATATCAAAATAACAAGAGTATTTCATTGAGCAATGATACTTTTTATTGGACTAACTATACATTTATAAGTTGACAAGTTTTCAGAAGAATAACTTACTTTCTCAAGTTATTCCAAAAGCTTGTCAACTTATAAATGTATAGTTAGTCCAATAAAAAAGTATCATTGCTTAATGCAATGCTCTTGTTATTTTGATATCTAAATCTCTGGACTAGCATGGCTACTCCAATCAACCTGTGTGTGTGTGTGTGTATATATATATATATATACATATACTGTATATATATATTGTATAGTGTAGTATTGTATAGTGTGATCATATTGAGAGAGATATAGATTAGACACATACATCCTTACATATAATATCCCCTAACTCCCTATACCACTGAAAACGGACAACGGTGACCATCTGGAGATACACCATACACTGGAGGATCGCGGACAAACGAGAAGGGAGTAAAGGAACAGAGTATAACCATAGAAGTGCATTTTTAGTACCTCACTACTTGAGGGCACACCAGGTGAGCGCGGATAATTCCACCACTGTTATCTATGTATTATTTTTGAACGTATTACACGAAGTGTGCCCCTGTGCGCCTGTCTTCTTCTATACTTTTCCAGACAATTCGAGAGGAACCTCACCTTGCGGGGGATCATCTTCACATCAGACGGGCTGCACATACCTATAGCACACGGGAACTAGTTGTTGTGGACTATATGGAATATTGTACATCCACAGACTGTCCATCTGAATAAGACTGCTATTTTATACTAACTGTAAATTGTTTCACACATAGATATATATCTATATACAAAAATATATCTATTCTTACTAGTGGATGAGAATACACATATATTGTGAATAGCAGTTTAAACATCTACTTCAAGCGCTGATTATTTTCTTGTTTTTATATATATATATATGTATATATATATATATATATATATATATATATATATATATATATATATATATACAGGTAGCCCTCAGTTTATGCCGGGGTTAGGTTCCAGAAGGAATGGTTGTAAATTGAAACCGTTGTAAATTGAAAACCAGTTTATAATATAAGGGAATTGAGGGAGTTAGGTTCCAGGCCCCTCTCAAAATTGTCATAAGTAACACCTAATACATTATTTTTAAAGCTTTGAAATGAAGACTTTAAATGCTAAACAGCATTATAAACCTAATAAAATAATCACACAACACAGAATATATAATTAAACTAAGTTAAATTAACAAAAACATTTGCTAAACAGCATTATAAACCTAATAAAATAATCACACAACACAGACTTCACTTGCATTTTTCTGCAAGCAGTTCTTTCTATGCATTCCAATCTGGACTGATTTATAGACAGAAAGATCTTGTTCCTTTGAAATCTGTTCGATAGCTCAGGTTTGGTTAAACTGATTAAAGGATTACTTTCTGTTATAATTTTTAAGCTAAACAACTAACATATTAAAGTTAATAAACATTAATTAAAACCTACTGACCTATATTTTCTCCAAAACGAAGTTTCATAACGTTCTAAAAGTTATATCTTTTATTCGCCGATGATGTCACTTTATCCTGCCCACTATTTTCAGCACTGAGTGTTCAAAATACTTAAACCAATAACTTTGTGTTTAAAGCGCCATTTTGAAACCTAGGTATTGTAAATGGATTGGTACAGAGCAAAGGATGCCCACAGAGTGGGTTTGGAAAACAATTAAATTTGCAGACAAGATTTCTGATATACGGTAGAGATATGTTAATGAAATGCTATTGATAAAAAGCGTATTTGGGGTAGTTAGTTAGTAACAGGCATAGAAAATATTTACTTACAGTGGCCCTTTAATTTCCGGTGGCTTGGCTTTGCTGCAACAAAAGCGGACAGCTCCACCTACTGGCTATTTTAATAAATGCACTGCTTCTCAATGCTTTTCAATAGCAGTCACATGACTGGAAAAAAAGGTTGTTATTCTGAAACGGTGTAAATTGAACCGTTGTAAACCGAGGGCCACCTGTATATATATATATATATATATATATATATATATATATATATACACACACACACATATCAAACAGAAAAAAGTAAGTGTGTAACACACACCAAAAATGTGTTAACTGCGCACACAAGAAAAACAAATTTTACTCAGTAATTGAACGAGAGGGATAAAGTGCTCTTCTAGAAATGAGAGCACAAAATAAAAACAGTCTTATCTGTAAATGTTCTGATCCAATTTTCTATGGGTCCGAGAAGAAAGGGCAGCTTACAAGTAAATCCTCCAATACCTTGTTGGGAGTTTCAAAGAACAAAACGTATCCATAGTATAGTCTGTTTAATAAATATGCATATTTAAAAACACTTCCAAAATCCCCTTCAGGGTAGGTACTCACACAGATAACTTCAATCAATATGAGGTAAGTAGAATGCGTATCTATCACAGGGGTGTATTATACCAGTACACTGCAGAGATGGAAACGAACTTGCTGTGTCCGTGATAGAAAGAACTTCACTCAAATGTTCTAGACTCCAGCCAGTCAGTGTGGCAGATGGACTAAGAAGCCGTTAAAGGGACAGTCTAGGCCAAAATAAACTTTCATGATTCAGATAGAGCATGTAATTTTAAAGAATTTTCCAATTTACTTTTATCACCAATTTTGCTTTGTTCTCTTGGTATTCTTAGTTGAAAGCTTAACCTAGTAGGTTCATATGCTAATTTCTTAGACCTTGAAGCCCACCTCTTTCAGATTGCATTTTAACAGTTTTTCACCACTAGAGGGTGTTAGTTCACGTCTTTCATATAGATAACACTGTGCTCGTGCACGAGAAGTTATCTGGCAGCAGGCACTGATTGGCTAGACTGCAAGTCTGTCAAAAGAACTGAAAAAAGGGGCAGTTTGCAGAGGCTTAGATACAAGATAATCACAGAGGTTAAAAGTATATTAATATAACTGTTAGTTATGCAAAACTGGGAAATGGGTGATAAAGGGATTATCTATCTTTTAAAACAATAAAAATTCTGGTGTAGGCTGTCCTTTTAACAAAAGAGCTGATGCAAATTGTAGCAAATAGCGAAACTTCATACACAAGAAGCTACAGTGTAGCATGTATCCAGATCGGCGTCCTGCTTCGTGGTGTAAGGTGTGCGTGGCCTAACACGCTTCACAGAATAGTTCTGCTTCGTCAGAGGCTTTGTGAACGCCCACCATGCCTGCTGCTATATTTAAATGTAAATGCAGCGATAGAACACGCCTCCACCTTTGACTACGTCACGGGCTAGCAATATATATGATCAGGATATAAACATAAATAAGTGAATATAACATAAATATATATATATGTGTGTGTGTGTATATATATATATATATGTGTGTGTGTATATATATATATATATATATATATATATATATATATATATGACAAACAAAAGTTATGGAGGAGAAAAGTGT
The DNA here is from genome assembly GCF_027579735.1 of Bombina bombina. Taxonomy (NCBI): domain Eukaryota; kingdom Metazoa; phylum Chordata; class Amphibia; order Anura; family Bombinatoridae; genus Bombina; species Bombina bombina. The sequence goes on from NC_069499.1 coordinate 1,302,595,034, forward strand.
GTGTATATATATAAATATAGAGACGTGACCCTGCACGTATACATTTGAGGAAAACTTTTGACATGTGATGCTTCACGTGGATATCAGCTGTGGAAGATTGGAATCCTACACTAAGATGCAATCCTTACCTCACACGATTGAGGGAAGCTTTTGTGATTATAACCATAGAATTAAAGTGAATATGAATGTTCTGAGAAGATCACCTTAATTTGTACTCCTAGTGATATATATAGTAGGCCCAAGGCTCATCTGATTCTATGTGGCTCTGCTAAAAGTGGCAGAGTTACTCACTGGATCTGCATCCACACTGCTTCTAATCCTACTTCATCTCATCTCTTTACAGGTATGTGTCGCTGCTTGTGTCTCCTGGCTCCTCTTAGAACGCCGCTTTAATTCCTGCTAAATATCTCTGATATGTGCCCCTGCTTGTGTCTCCTGGCTCCTCTTAAAACGCCCCTTTAATTCCTGCTAAATATCTCTGGTATGTGTCCCTGCTTGTGTCTCCTGGCTTCTCTTAAAACGCCCCTTTAATTCCTGCTAAATATCTCTGGTATGTGTCCCTGCTTGTGTCTCCTGGCTCCTCTTAAAATGCCCCTTTAATTCCTGCTAAATATCTCTGGTATGTGTCCCTGATTGTATCTCCTGGCTCCTCTTAAAACGCCCCTTTAATTCCTGCTAAATATCTCTGGTATGTGTCCCTGCTTGTGTCTCCTGGCTCCTCTTAAAACGCCCCTTTAATTCCTGCTAAATATCTCTGGTATGTGTCCCTGTTTGTGTCTCCTGGCTCCTCTTAAAATGCCCCTTTAATTCCTGCTAACTATCTCTGGTATGTGTCCCTGCTTATGTCTCCTGGCTCCTCTTAAAACGCCCCTTTAATTCCTGCTAAATATCTCTGGTATGTGTCCCTGCTTGTGTCTCCTGGCTCCTCTTAAAATGCCCCTTTAATTCCTGCTAACTATCTCTGGTATGTGTCCCTGCTTTTATCTCCTGGCTCCTCTTAAGATGCCCCTTTAATTCCTGCTAAATATCTCTGGTATGTGTCCCTGCTTGTGTCTCCTGGCTCCTCTTCAGATGCCCCTTTAATTCCTGCTAAATATCTCTGGTATGTGTCCCTGCTTGTGTCTCCTGGCTCCTCTTAAGACACCCCTTTAATTCCTGCTAAATATCTCTGGTATGTGTCCCTGCTTGTGTCTCCTGGCTCCTCTTAAGACGCCCCTTTAATTTCTGCTAAATATCTCTGGTATGTGTCCCTGCTTTTGTCTCCTGGCTCCTCTTAAGACGCCCCTTTAATTCCTGCTAAATATCTCTGGTATGTGTCCCTGCTTGTGTCTCCTGGCTCCTCATAAGACGCCCCTTTAATTCCTGCTAAATATCTCTGGTATGTGTCCCTGCTCTTGTCTCCTGGCTCCTCTTAAGACGCCCCTTTAATTCCTGCTAAATATCTCTGGTATGTGTCCCTGCTTGTGTCTCCTGGCTCCTCTTAAAACGCCCCTTTAATTCCTGCTAACTATCTCTGGTATGTGTCCCTGCTTGTGTCTCCTGGCCCCTCATAAGACGCCCCTTTAATTCATGCTAAATATCTCTGGTATGTGTCCCTGCTTGTGTCTCCTGGCTCCTCTTAAAACGTCCCTTTAATTCCTGCTAAATATCTCTGGTATGTGTCCCTGATTGTATCTCCTGGCTCCTCTTAAGATGCCCCTTTAATTCCTGCTAAATATCTCTGGTATGTGTCCCTGATTGTGTCTCCTGGCTCCTCATAAGACGCCCCTTTAATTCCTGCTAAATATCTCTGGTATGTGTCCCTGCTTTTGTCTCCTGGCTCCTCTTAGAGATTTAGCTTGAGGTAGTGAGAGGACATCCAGTTGGAGATTTGAGAAAGACAGTTAGTGACACGGGTTAGCAAGGAAGCAGAAAGGTCTGGTGCAGAGAAGTAGATTTGGGTGTCGTCGGCATACAAATGATATTGTAAACCGCGGGACTTTATTAGGGAACCTAGTGATGACGTGTAGATTGAGAAGAGAAGGGGACCTAGGATAGAGCCTTGCGGTACTCCGACAGAAAGTAGTGATGGGGAAGAGGAGGCCCCAGAGAAGGCTACACTGAAGGTACGGTTTGACAGGTAGGAAGAGAGCCACGAGGGGGCTGTGTCACAGATGCCGAAGGATTGGAGGGTTTTGAGCAAAAGAGGGTGGTCAACAGTGTCAAAGGCTGCTGACAGATCAAGGAGGATAAGCAGAGAGAAGTGGCCTTTTGATTTTGCTGTAAGTAGGTTGTTGGTAACCTTAACAATTGCTGTCTCTGTGGAGTGATGGGAACGAAATCCAGATTGCAGTGCGTGAAGGAGGGAGTTTATTGTAAGGAAATGGGATAGGCGTGCATAAACTAGTTTTTGATGCAAGAGGGAGGAGGGAAAAAGGGCGGTAGTTGGATGGGGAGGTAGGATCAAGGGAAGGTTTTTTGAGGATAGGTATGACCAGTGCATGTTTCAGCAATGAGGGAAATATACCGGTGCTGAGGGAGAGGTTGAAAGTGTGTGTGAGTATAGGGGTAAGGGTAGCAGAGAGGGAGGGGAGTAGCTGTGAAGGGATAGGGTCAAGGGGACAGGTAGTGAGGTGAGAGCGCAGTATAAGTGCCGAAACTTCTTCCTCAGTAACAGGGGAGAATGAGCTAAGTTTAAGGTTATGTGGGTTGTGGTTGATTGAGAGCATTTGAGGGGGTGAGAGAATTGAATTATGTTGAGAGCTGATTTCATTTCTGATGGAGTCAATGTTGTTATTGAAGTGGCTGGCAAAGTCTTGAGATGACAGAGAAGTTGTATTAGGAGGTGGGGGAGGGCGGAGAAGGGTATTGAAAGTGGAGAACAAACGTTTTGGGTTTCAAGAAAGATTAGAGATAGGAGTAGAGAAGTAGTTTTGCTTATGGAAATTAAGGGCAGAATAGTAGGAGTTCAAGATAAATGTTGAAAATCAGCTGAACTCCTAGATTTTCTCCAGTGCCACTCAGCAGTACGGGAACATCTGCATAAGTATCGTGTCAGAGGAGTATGCCAGGGCTGAGGATGAGTGTTTGATTTGCGAGCTATGGTAAGAGGGGCAAGATTGTCAAGGACGGATGTAAGTGTGGTCTTCACTTTAACCACACACCTAAGCCAGGTGAGAGACACGGTGACGGTGTTGGCATCTTACTCTCCCCCTCCTGCTCCTATCAGTACCTATCTCCATTTCCATCTCTCTCCTTTTCTTCCTTTGAAGTCCACTGCATTCGCCTGTTCTCCCCCATCTCTCTGAGTGGCGGTTATCTATCGCCCCCCCTGGACCAACCTCCCAATTCCTTGACAACTTTGCTGCCTGGCTTCCTTACTTTCTCTCTACAAATACACCTGCTCTAATTCTGGGGGACTTCAACATCCCCATTGACAACCCATCTGCCCCTGCTGCCTCTAAACTTCTCTCACTCACAAACTCCTTCGGCCTATTACAATCCACCCTATTCCCTACCCACCGTGACGGGCACTCTATTGATCTAATATTCTCCTATCTCTGCTCTCTCCCAGATGTTGACTGTCGCCCATTTCCCATCTCAGTCCACCATCTGCTCACCTTTAATCTTAATATACAGGCTAAACTTACTTCCACCCCTCGCCCCCGCACCTGTAGAAATCTGCAAACTGTTGACCCTCCCCAACCTTAAAATACGCCTCCCCCACACTTCCACGATATCCTGTCCTGACATTGCCATAACCCACTACAACAATACTCTCTCCTCTTCACTTGACACCCTCGCTATGCCCCAACTTCGCAAAGCCCCACATCGTCAGCTCCAGCCCTGGCACTCCCAGCAAACACGCCACCTACAGAAATGCTCCCACACTGCTGAACTTGCCTGGAGAAAATCCCGCTCTGAACCTGATTTCATGCACTATAAGTTCATCCTTTACTCTTACACCTCTGCCCTTCACTTAGCTAAGCAAACCTATTTATCTTCTCTTATATCCACTTACTCCTTAAACCCTAAAAGACTCTTCTCCATTTTCAACTCTCTTCTCTACCCACCTGCACCACCCCTTTCATCTGCGTTCAGTGCTCAAGACCTGGCTTTCTACTTTTTCAATTAAACACTTACCATCCGAAGAAACACCCCAATACAAGCCTGCAATCTCCCAACTTCACTCCCAGTCACCCCCTCTGCCGCTCTCTGCATCCTCCTCCCAACCACTGAGAGTGAAGTGGCTTCCCTATTGTCTTCCTCACACCTCACTACCTGCCCACTTGACCCTATTCCTTTGCATCTAATACCTTCTCTATCTCCCACCCTCACTCCGGCTCTTACCCACATATTCAACCTATCCCTTTCACTCATTCCCTGCCTCCTTCAAACATGCAAAGGTAACCCCCATCCTCAAAAAGCCCTCCCTTGACCCTAACTCTCCTGCGAACTACCGCCCCATATCACTGCTCCCGCTAGCTTAAAAAATCCTTGAAAAACTAGTCTTCGATCGCCTAACCCACTTCCTGTCCTCCAACTCACTGCTCGACCCCCTGCAATCTGGCTTCCATCCTCAACACTCAACTGAGACTGCCCTCACCAAGGTTACTAAAGATCTCCTTTCTGCTAAAAACAAAGACTACTACTCTATCTTACTCGACGTCTCTGCTGCCTTTGACACTGTTGACTATCATCTTCTACAGACTCTCGGCTCTCTGGGGCTCTGTGACACTGCCCTCTCCTGGATTCACTCTTATCTCTCTAACAGATCTTTCTCCGTCTCTTTTGCTGGTGGCTCCTCCTCTCCATTGCCTCTGTCTGTTGGAGTACCTCAAGGCTCTGTCCTGGGTCCTCTACTCTTCTCTATTTACACTTCTTCACTGAGTAAAGTTATCAACAGTTATGGCTTCAACTACCACCTCTATGCTGATGACACCCAGTTCTACCTTTCCACCCCTGCACTCTCTCCTTCTGTCAATTTTCACATCAGCGACTGCATATCTGGCATTTCCTCCAGATGGCCTCTCACCACCTAAAAATAAACATGGCCAAGACCGAACTACTTCTAATCCCCCCCCCCTCTAACTCTACTACATTTTCTAATTTCTTCATCACTGTTGGCGGCACCACTATCTCTCCATCACCCCGCTGCCACGGAATCACACTTGACTCAAATCTGTCCTTCATTCCCCACATCCAACTGCTCTCTTTATCCTGCCGCAACCACCTACGCAATATCTCCAAAATTTGTCAGTTTCTGAGTAACAAAACTACTAAACTGCTCATCCACTCCCTGGTAATCTCCCGACTTGACTACTGCAATAACTTGCTAACTGGCCTCCCTCTCTCCCGCCTCTCTCCCCTTCAATCCATCCTAAATGCATCCGCCAGGCTAATCCACCTCTCTCAACGCTCCGTTCTGCTGCACCTCTCTGTGAGTCCCTTCACTGGCTCCCCATTCACAGCAGAATTAAATTCAAAATTCTCACCCTGACCTACAAAGCCCTCACCAATGCTGCCCCACCCTACCTGTCCTCACTCATCAGCAAATATACTCCTGCCCGCCCCCTAAGATCCAACAATGACCCGCTCCTTACGTCCTCTACCATCACCTCCTCTCATGCTAGACTACAGGACTTCTCTCGTGCGGCTCCAACCCTCTGGAACACACTTCCTCGAGCTGTCAGACTCTCCACTAACCTCTCCTCCTTTAGTTGAAATGGTTTTTATTGAGTGCAAGACATCACAACAAAATAAATGTACATGGAACAAATCTAGGCCACCAATGACCCAACCCACACCGGGTTTAACAATGTGTTATGACATAGAAAGGTTTAAACAAAAGTAAGAGACCCAGTCCGCTGTCGGGTCCTCGGCAGTCCAGTTGCACATTTCTTTTCCTCTTTTTTTGTGAAAAAACAATACAAAAATAAGGCAAAAGTATACAAAAATAACAAAAATAAAAGCATAAGTAATTTTAACATTAATAACAATAAACCTGTCAGAATGCTATGTGCTTAATTTTCAACCTCCTGTCTCTGGTCATCTCAGTCATGTCTTTATTTGTGCTATACTTTATGTCTGTTGCTCCTTCTCAGCCTCTCTCTATTGTGTAGATTATCAGGAATTCCTATCAGCTCCCCCCATTATCCAGTAGAACCAGATTTTCCCAAAAGTGTCCATCTTATTTTGTAAGTGGGCAGCTGTCTCATGCATAGCGTACACACCGGCCAATTTGTTGGTTACCTCCGACCATGTAGGTACTCCTGTCTTCCAGTGTTTGGCTATTGTGGTCCTAACTGTAGTGAAGATTATTCTGAGAAATGTATTTATGTGGGAATTGTATCCCTGGGTTCTAGTATTTAATAAAGCCTGAGAGGCACTGATGATTATTCAGTCTCCAATTAGGTTAGACAAGAGGTCTGAGGTCTGATCCCATATGTTTTTAACCTTGGGACATTCCCACCACATATGTATATATGTACCTTTGGTCTTACACCCTCTATAACAGAGATTGGAGTTCCCCTTTACCGAGTGTGCTACTCTCTCCGGAGTTAAGTACCAATGAAACACTGATTTCAGGCTATTTTCTCTGAGATCTGCGCTCAACAAACCCTTACTTGCCTCAGATGTCAGGGTGTACCAATCCTCTGTTGTTAGATCTATGTTCAAGTCTCTCTCCCACCTATTAATGATGGGTGGTCTATATTTTGTTTTGGCTGATTGTATCGCGTGGTACATATGTGAGATAGCTTGTTTGGGTCTGTGATGTGCACTACATTGCTTCCCAAGTGTTGTGGAGCGATTTTCCTTCCTATTGTGGGTGTAAGAATGGACAGCTGAGGAAATCTGCAAATACACAAACCACTGTAAGGAGCTTGGCTCCAACCTTCCCTGCAAATGTGTGAATGTGACCATAGAGCCTTGTTGTAGGAAATCCGCCACCCTGTATAGGCCTTTATTCTCCCATTTGTCTATATGTATATGGCAGTCTCCTGGGATTATATATTTTAATGGTTTTTCGAGAGTATATTGTTATATCAACTTGTGAGAGTATATTGATTTATGCCATTGTCGGCAAGAGATCAGTAAAGCGCGTGGTTTAAAACCTTTTGTGGTCGTCAGTGACTCTCTCCTCCACAGTATGTCTTCTGGCGAGCCAAGTCCCCCCATGGCGACTTCTAAAGCAGGCCATATAATATCACAGTTCCGTCTCCCTAATGTCGCTGTCTGGGCTAGTCTGGCAGCCTGGTAGTAGTCTCTCAAATTAGGGAGGCCCACTCCCCCCAACTGTCTATGTCTCGTGAGTATGATTTCGGGTATTCTGGCATGTTTACCTCCTCTTAGATAAGAGATCAATTTGGATTGGATAGTATCTAAATCTTTGTTGGGGACCTCAATTGGCAATGTTCTAAAGAGGTAAAGGAGTCTGGGTAAAATATTCATTTTGATCGATGATAGTCGCCCATACCACGAAAAGCCATGCTGTTGCCATCTCGTGATATCATGTTTTATAGTTTTGTATAAAGGAAGGTAATTAGCTTGGTAGAGTTTATCAAATTCTGGTGTCAGCTTGACCCCCAAATATTTCACATGTTCGTGTACCCAGGAAAAATCTAAATTAATCTCCAGTAGTTTGATAGTGGGTTTAGGGATTGCTATGGGGAGGGCCTCGCATTTATCCACATTCATTTTCCGAGATCGCGGAGAATTTATCTAGGACTCGCATTTATCCACATTTATATCCAGAGATCGCAGAGAATTTATCTAGGATGTCGTAGACAATGGGCAGGGAACTAGCTGGCTTCGTCAGGGTAAGGAGGACATCGTCCGCAAATAGTGTCAGTTTATGGGATTTTCCCCCTATCTTAAGACCCTCGACCCCTGTTTCCCCACGGATGAACTCTGCTAGTGGCTCTATGCATATTGCAAAAAGCAGGGGCGATAGTGGGCACCCCTGTCGGGTGTCATATTGCAAAAAGCAGGGGCGATAGTGGGCACCCCTGTCGGGTGCCATTTAGAATGCTGAAAGTACTAGATTGGTGGCCGATCGCCCTTACATATGCCCATTTTTTTTAGTACCGCCCCCATGTATCCCCAATCCACCCTGTCGAATGCCTTCTCTGCATCCAGGGATAGGAGCAGAGAAGGCACTCCATGACTAGTAAGATAGTCCATCACCGACACCATCCTTCTGATGTTGTCCGGGGCTTCCCTCTCTTTAATGAAACCAACCTGATCTGGGTGTATTATAGTGGGAATAATATGTTTTAACCTATTAGCTAAGATTTTTGTGATTATTTTGACATCTTGATTGATGAGGGATATTGGCCTATAACTGGCACAGAATTTTGGGTCTTTCCCTTGTTTGGGGATGAATATTATTTTAGCCTGTAGTAGGTCTTTAGGTAGCTCCTTGCCCTCCAGCACGTGGTTTGCTAATTGTGTAAGGTGTGGGATTAAGAGGCCAGCAAACATCTTATAGTATTCGATCGGTAAGCCATCGGGTCCAGGAGCTTTGCCAGGCTTAAGTTCTTTGATGACCTGTGCTACTTCTATCGTGGTAATTTTGGAATTCAGGGAGTCCCTATCTGCCTCTGTAATTTTCTTCAGATTTGCTTTGATGAGAAAATTATTAAGTAAGGTTTCAGTGGACCTGCATTGGGTGACTTTTTTGCCATTGTACAATTCCTGATAAAATGAGGCGAAGGCATCCACAATCTCCTGGGGATGCCCAGTCTCATCACCCTCTTCCTTACATATGAGGGGTATAGACACCGCTGCATAATTATCTCTGATCTTTTTGGCTAAGTATTTATCTGGCTTGTTGGCATAAAGGAAGTATTGTGTCTTCAGTCTATGGGCATATTTTATCGATTGATTATTGAGGATCTCATTAAGCTGGTTTCGTTTTTGGTTTAATTGTTTTAGGGTGGACTTGGATAGGGTTAGTTTGTGTTTCCTCTCTAGGTTCTCAATGTCCTTAGTCAGTCTCTCCATAGCTAAATTTGCTGCCTTTTTAATCTGTGCTTTTTCTTTAATTAACATCCCCCTGATTACAGTTTTATGGGCGGCCCAAACTGAAGTTGGATTTTGTGTAGAGTTCTGGTTAAGAGCCCAGTACGCTTCCATTGCTCGTGTCAATTTTCCTTTTGTCAGTGGGTTTTGAAGGCAGGATGGGTCAAATGTCCAGGTCTGTATCCTGTTGGGATTTTTTATACCTTGGAGTGATATCTGTGTGATGGAATGGTCTGACCAGGTGCACAGGTGGATTTTAGCTGACAACAGCAATGGGCGTAGGATTTGGCTGATCATAATGTAGTCTAGTTTGGAATAAGTGTTGTGTGCTGTCGAGTAGAATGTTGTGTCTGTTGTGACCCCATATAAAGAGTTCCAGGAATCCACTAGGGTGTGCGGGGACAACAAGTTTAAAACTGTGTCGGCTACCTTTCTTAGGTGATTTAATTTTTTAGAAGAGTGTGGGGCCCCAACATATCTAAGCGCCTGAAGGTCAATATTGAAGTCCCCCACTAGAATTATTCTAATTTGTGACTAACCCGTTAGTAGTCTTGTAATTTCCCTGAAAACCTCTCCTCCTTTAAACGTTCCCTAAAGACCTTTTTGTTCAGGGAAGCTTATCACCCGACTCATTAACAAATGAACTTCACTAACCCAACAGTTGCCCTCATCTCCCCACTAATATCATTCCCACCTTTGCAGTCCCCACCTCCTGTTTCCTACTCTCCTACCCATCTAGATTGTAAGTTCCCACGGGAATAGGGCCCTCAATTCCCCCTGTATCTGTCTGTAAAATGTTGTCTCTTATTGTATTGTTTCTCCGTTGTACTTTTATCCTTGTACCCATGGGCAGCGCTGCGGAATCTGTTGGCGCTTTATAAATAAAGAATAATAATAATAATAATAAATATAGAGTACAACAGATATACTTTTCTGCAAACTGAATTTGAACTTTTGCTTATAACGCACACATTTCTTTCTGACAATTTTTATTGTATAGGGATTGGTGAGTGTATAAATATATATATATATATTTATAAACTCCTCTGTAGGGCTCTGCACATACTACACAGCTGCCCAGGAAGCATTTAATTTTACTCCAAAATGAAAGCACTCCCCGGGTCTCTTTACAAAGGTTTATTTAAACACATACCGTATAGTGACATTTCGGAGATGTTATCCCCATCTTCAGACCATAAAACAAACATAATCCTACTTGGACCTTTATAGCCCCAGCACCAACACCTTCATCACAAATCGGAAGTGCCACGGCGGTGCAACCACACTACTGTGCAAGTCCAGCCGTTGCTATGGGAACTGGATACAGCGTCACGTGATCAAGTCTAAAATCAACAAACGGAGAACAGTTATAGCCATAACAGGGATCATCTGCAAATAACTCCTAAACAATATCGTCATTCTACTATGCGATTATACTACTCATGCAATATCATACTTTATGGCATATATTTAGCAATATTTTACCTATCATACATTTGTAGCCTTCTGTGGCTAATACCTGCTATGCGGCTTAATAAATGTCAAATATACGTATACAATCTCAAAAAAATTCAAAAACGTACACATATACTTATATACTTATTATCACTATAAGGAAACCTAGAATAATAAAAATGTACAGGGCTGTATTACACTCTTAATCAACTATTTTAGGGACTTTTATAAGAAACAATGCCAATCAAGGTGTGTATTCAGATCCCTGGGGACCAGAGTCCCCAGATTGAATATCCACCTTCATTCGCACTGGAGTAGCAGTTTACCTATATCACCCCCTCTGGAAAGGGGGGACGACATGATCAATAATGACATATCTAAGGTCAGACACCGTATGGCCACTCATTGCAAAGTGCCGAGCAACAGGTTGTTCAGACTCCTTATTTTTTTATGGCAGCTCTAATTGAGACACACTAATTGGCCGTACGTGTCCGAAAGTCATCAACTGTTTTACCGACATAGAACAACCCACACGGACAGTGCAAAAGATACAGATGTATATAGATGATTTATTTATGTTGTGGGAAGGAACGGAATCAGTACTTCAAAGTTGGTTTAATGCCTTGAATGAGGAGATTCCATCATTAAAGTTCAAAATGACGTATGATGACAAAACCGTTGATTTTATGGACTTGAGAGTCTATATTAAAAAAGGACGGTTGTCATGCCTAGATGCGAAGCTAGAGATAACACTATAAGAGCCTTAACTTTAATGGAATATGCTAAATTTCACCATATGAATTCAGTCTTAATCACAACAGATGCTGAGAAAGCGTTCGATAGAACAAGCTGGAGATTTCTTAAACACACCCTAACAACATTCGGTTTTGGAACCAAAATGATAAAGCAGATTTTTAGCTTATACTCCCACCCGAGTGCTAAGGTGAAGGCAAATGGTATGCTTTCGGAGGCCTTTTCAATACTAAACGGCACACGCCAAGGTTGCCCCTTGTCCCCTATTCTGTTTATTTTATCTATGGAAGTACTAGCTTCATATGTCTGAAATAATAGAGACATCAAAGGTATTCAAATAGGACCCCATGACTTCAAAATACCTATGTATGCCGATGATGTACTGTTCTCAGTCTCATCTCCTTTAACCTCTATCCCTGCTATCATGTCTGAATGAGATAGATTTGGAAGATATTCCAATTTTTCAGTAAATAAATCAAAATGCGAAATATTAAATGTATCCCTTACTCCTATAGAATTTCTTGAATTATCTACTGTGTGTTCACTGCGTTTACAAACAGACTCCATCAAGATTTGGGTATCCATCTGTCCCCCCATGTAGCAACTCTTTTCAATAAAAATTACAACTCATTACTTCATAACACACATAGAGATCTAGCCAATTGGGCAACTAAACCTCTCTTGTGATGAGGACGAATCCAATCAATAAAAATGACTACTCTCCCCCAAATTCTATACATTCTACAGGCACTACTGATACATTTACCCAACTGGTTCATACACCGCCTGCAAAGCCATATAAACTCTTATATTTGGGGGAAATGTAAGCCCAGAATAAATCGTAATATACTTTATAGATCAACATTGCATGGGGGACTGGGACTCCCGAAGATTGAGGATTATTATGAGGCAGTAACACTCTAGAGAGTATGGGACTGGCACGGAGCTCAAGATTATAAAGCATGGATCTCAATAGACTACCATATACTTCAAGCACCCCAAGTACACGCCCTATGTTGGGTACCAAATAACCTAAGACCACCACAATCTCAACACAGAGAGTCTCACAAACATTTCTTCATAAATTGGGATAAAATTATCATAGCTTCTCACCACATAACATCTAGCAGATCTCCCATACTATTAAATGTTGAAATGATCGGGGGATTAGACACAGGAAAAACATATTGAACAACATCTATCTACCGTCATGAAAAGTGATCAGGAAATTGCACGAATACTAGGCCCAAAGAACAAGAGGAGAGAATGATCTTCACTACAGCACATACGGCTGTCCTGTCCCATTTACTAATATGTATTATTACCAGCAGCAAAGGGGTTAATTAGGTAGCTTGTAGTTAGCTTGTAGGGTTAATTTTAGCTTTAGTGTAGTGTAGTAGACAACCCAAAGTATTGATCTAGGCCAATTTTGGTATATTTCATGCCTTCATCTCACCGCCAAATGCGATCGAATAAAAAAAAATCGTTAACTTTTTCACAATTTTAGGTTTCTCACTGAAATTATTTACAAACAGTTAGTGCAATCATGACACAGATGGTTGTAAATGCTTCTCTGGGATCCCCTTTGTTCATAAATAAAAGACATATATGGCTTTGGCATTGCTTTTTGGTAATTAGAAGGCTGCTAAATGCCACTGCGCACCACACTTGTATTATGTCCAGCAGTGAAGGGGTTAATTAGGTAGTTTGTTTTTTAGCTTTTAGTGTAGAGATCAGCCTCCCACCTGACACATACCACCCCCTGATCCCTCCCTGAACCCCCCCTCAAAAAGCTCTCTTCCCTCCCCCACCTCACAATTGTTACCGCCATCTTAAGTACTGGCAGAAAGTCTTTTTTTAAATTTTGTTGATTCTGCAGTGTTGGATCCCTCCTTAGCCCCCAACCTCCCTGACCCCCCCCCCCAAAAAAAAGCTCTCTACCCTCCCCCTAACCTAGTTGCCACCATATTGGGTACTGGCTGTCTGCCAGTACCCAGTTTGTTCAAAAAAGCCTTTTATTCATATATAAATAAACAAATCCCCAATTTTCTGTAGTGTAGCTGCCCCCCTCATATCCCTACCCCCTCCCAGATCCCTTTCCAAACTTTTAATTCCCCCCTCTCCCTCCATCCCTTACACTTTTTTGTAGTGTAGCGGTCCCTTTCCCAGCTGCCCCCGCCCTCTCCTGCGTGCACCCGCCCCCCACTTCCGGTACCTGAAAGGATGTGGACCAGCGATGGGCCACCCACCTGCCTCCCTGCTATGGCTCCCACGCACCAACGATTGGCACCATCGCTGGCTCGCTCTGCATCAGATGCCTAACAGATTTTATTGCAGGATGCCTCTTGAAAACCCTCAAGACGTACAGAGTAAGTCCTTGGTCGTTAAGTGACATTTTTTGTAGGATGTACCCTGTACATCCTTGGTCCTTAAGAGGTTAAAGAGATACTTAAGTCAAAATTAAACGTTTATTATTCAGATAGAGCATGCAATTTTAAACAACTTTCCAATTTACTTCCATTAACAAAATGTGCACAGTCTTTTTATATGCATGTGCAAGAATTCACAGAATAAATGTATATGCATTTGTGATTGGCTAATGGCTTTCCCATGGTATGTGTATGCATCTATGATTGGCTGAAGGCTGTCACATGGTACAGGGGCAGTGTAAATAGACATAGTTTATCTACTCAGAGAGACAATGCCCATATATATTGTATGCTTCAGATCTATGCGTCATTTTGAGTATCATGCACAAATATGCTCATCATAAGAATACTCTGATGTGCTTCATTAGCATTGCTTCTTCCAAAAAGTACATTTTGCAATTAAAGAGTTTTTTTTATATAACATAGAGGAGGGCTATTTGCACCAATATCTTTCTAGACTTTTCTTCACTGTTCCTTATCAATCAAGTCTTCCCCAAAGATTAAAAAAGGAATCAAGTCACAACAACTTGAATACAGATTCAGATCTTCATGGAAAACCTATAAAACCAAACCAGGTATAGAGAAATGGCTCTAAATGCACTGTTGCATTATGTATGTACCGGTAGCAGTAGGTACAACATGCTTCAGGGTGTTTAGGGCCATACATGAATATCACTTCCAGATTTGCTTATGTAATGCATTTGTCTGTGGATTGGCAACCTTTTTTCTCTTATCATTACAGTTAGAAGTTGTATTGCTTTCTCAAGAAGATAAATGCTTTAGACATATATAGATCAAGAATTATAAATAATCTATTCCACAAAGGTGCAATAGTCTAGCCCTGATAGAATGGACAGAAAATGTCTATCAAAAAATTAACTCTTACATGATTTAAAAGCACATTGGGACATAGATACCAGATTTCACCAAGTGTTGGAAACAATTGTTTTCTAAATTGATTATAAAAGTGGATTTTTCATGTATCCAATCTCAAGTGTATTCCTCAGTTCTTCATACAATACGTGTAACTGCAACTTGTTTGGACAACTACTCTAGAAGAGAAATACAGATTTTTTTTTTAATGGATGAAGGCTATATAAGTTTCTGTCAGCTAGATTACGAGTTTTGCGTTAGAGGCTGTGCGGTGCTAACGAGTAGTTTATGCTCACCGCTCACTTACAGACAGCGCTGGTATTACAGGTTTTTACAAACCAGACAAGAAGTGAGCGTTGAGCAAAATTTTGCTCATTACCGCACTCCAATACCAGCGCTGCTTACGTTAGCGGTGAGCTGGTTGTGCTTGCTCGTGCACGATTTCCCCATAGGAATCAATGGGGAGAGCTGGCTGAAAAAAAAAAAAAAAGCAGCGTAAAACTCAGTAACGCAGCCCTATTGATTCCTATGGGGAAATAAAATTGATGGTTACACCTAACACCCTATCATGACCCCCGAGTCTAAACACCCCTAATCTTACACTTATTAACCCCTAATCTGCAGCCCTTGACATCGCCGCCACCTACATTATATTTATTAACCTCTAATCTGCCGCCCCCAATGTCGCCGCCACCTACCTACACTTATTAACCCCTAATCTGCGGCCCCCAACATCCCCGCCACCTACATTATATTTATTAACCTCTAATCTGCCGCCCCTAATGTCGCCGCCACCTACCAATGTCGCCCGGCTTGGAAGAAGACTTCTCCCGGCTTCGTTGAGGATTTCGGCCCGGTTGAATGAAGACTTCTCCCGGTAAGGTGATCTTCAAGGGGTTAGTGTTAGTTTTTTTAAGGGGGTATTGGGTGGGTTTTAGAGTAGGGTTGGTTGTGTGGGTGGTTGGTTTTAATGTTGGGGGGGATTTGTAATTTTTTTTACATGTAAAAGAGCTGATTACTTTGGGGCAATGCCCCGCAAAAGGCCCTTTTAAGGTCTATTTGTAATTTAGTGTAGGCTAGGGCTTTTTTTTATTTTGGGGTGCTTTTTATTTTGTTAGGGGGATTAGATTAGGTGTAATTAGTTTAAAAATCTTGTAATTTGTTTATTATTTTCTGTAATTTAGTGGGGTTTTTTTGTACTTTAGCTAATTTTATTTCATTGTATTTAATTGTATTTAGTTTAGGGAATTAATTTAATTATAGTGTAGTGTTAGGTATTAGTGTAACATAGGTTCGGTTTTATTTTACAGGTCAATTTGTATTTATTTTAGCTAGGTAGTTATTAAATAGTTAATAACTATTCTGCCTGTAAAATAAAAATAAACCCTAACAGCTAGATTTGGAGTTTGGCGGTAGATGGGATGCTAACGCTACGCATGGTTTATGTATAACGCACTGCATTGTTTGACTTCGGTATTTAGAGTTCAAAAAAGACCATCTAACGATGCTCCTAACGCGTGTATTTCACACGCGGAATCCTGCCCGCGTTAGACAGTCTCCCATAGAGATCAATGGAAAAGCAAAATAAATAGCTTTTTTCACCTAACACTCGATCTCGCGAGAAATACGCACAGCTCAGTCATATGACGCATACCACATCATGCACAACAATAATACGCCGCAAATGTCACAACAACAATCACTCAACAAAGCACAGAAGCATTACACATTCACAAGCGGGGGGATTTTTATTAAAACTTAATACAGGGAATACGCATATACTTTAAGATGCGGAAATACGCTAAATAACAACAAGGAAAAAAAAAATACACTAGCAAAATAATCGCATTCAATATCACTATATATTAGGACAAACATACATATACAACACTTCACTAATACCACACCATCGCGAATTCACATTTAAACAGAATACTATTGGACAATGTTATAGAAAACGACCACTATGACATCATCGCATTCTACACATTCCACAAATACTAACTCCAAATGAGCATGCGCAAATTCGCACAACTAATACACATTGCACTAATATTAATTGCTAATAAAGCACACCTGAACACAATTTACAACGGAAATTGGTACATCATTAAACATTTACACAGGGTATATAAGCACCACACAAGCATGGCTTCTTTGACTGTGTTGCTGGTGGGTCTTTGGAGATTGGAGGTTTAAGATTAGAGATTTTGTGCATTATTGTGAGTGAGTTAGTGTTAGTGTGAGAGAGTCAGTTGTTAGTGTTATCGTGAGTGAGTTAGTGGGAGTGGGAGTTAGTGGGAGTGGGAGAGAGTCAGTTAGTGGGAGCGTGAGTGAGTTAGTGGTAGTGGGAGTTGTTAGTGAAAGTTAGTGGTAGTGTGAGAGAGTCAGTTAGTGGGAGCGTGAGTTAGTGCTAGTGTGAGTTATTGAGAGTTAGTGGGAGTGTGAGTTAGTGAGAATTAGTAGTAGTGTGAGTTAGTGAGAATTAGTAGTAGTGTGAGTTAGTGAGAATTAGTAGTAGTGTGAGTTAGTGAGAATTAGTATTAGTGTGAGTTAGCGAGCGAGTGATTTTTCTGTACACTTAACACATTTACACGCAAACACATTCAATACATACATACACTTATCAATAACACTACATACACTCCATACCACATACCCCCTCATACTACACTCCATACCCCATTCCCTGTAGTCCCATTCCCTTTCATCCCATTTACTCTTATCCCATACCCCATCCCCATCCCATACCCATCCCCTAGTTACATTTAGTTTACATATCCTCCTTTTAGTCTTCTTCTTTTTGTTTATTTAAATACTCCGTACCCTCTTTGTTTTTTTAGATCCCTCTCACACTTTCAGCACTTATTTTGTCTTTTTAGTTCTTTATTTTGACCCCCTTTCATTTCATCACACTCACTTTTTGTTTGATTATTTGGGGTTTAGTTTAGGGAACAGATGGAGGGCAAGCAGGGGAGAGGTAGAGGGGGGAGGAGAGGGAGGGGGAGAGGAACAGGGCAGGAAGGGGGGCAGGAAGGGGGGGCAGGAAGCGGGGGTGGAAGCGGTGGGTGGACCCAGCCACTTGGTTCAAGATGAACAAGTGGCTGGGCCCAGTGGCGGACAGAGTAGGGCTTCACAGTCCGGGAAACAGAGGGCATCGTCACAGGGGAAGGCCAAGGCGACTAGGGAGGCGAGGTTTTCGATGGAGGAGAAGGAGGCCCTCGTAGAGGCCTATATGGCCAGGTATAGGAGGCTGCAGCACCAGAAGACCACCCTGACTGAGAAGAGGAAGCTCTGGCATGAGATAAGGAATGCAGTCAATGCAGTGGGTGGCCGGAACAGAGATATGGACTCTATAAAACATCGCTACCGGGACTGTAAGATGGATCTCAAGAAAAAGTTAAGCCTGGAAGCCCGACATGCCGCAGGAACCGGTGGCGGCCCTGCCCTGGAAATCGAGTACTGCCGATGGGAGGAAATGTTGCGGCCCAGCATCTCCGAGGTGGATGTAGTCGGTATCGGAGGAATTGATACCGGGAACCTGCCACTCTCATCTGACGGTAAGCTCATTTAAGAATAAATTCACATACGAATGTATTTCAAGGGACACTATACGCAAACCTTTACTTTCATGATTAAGGTAGCGAATACAATTTGACAAAACATTCAAATGTACTTATATTACCTAATTTGAATCACAGGAGGCAGCTATATTCAGCTAACAATCAGCATCTTCTAAGCATATTTAGATATGCTTTTCAGCAAAGAATATCCAGAGAATGAAGCTAATTAGATAAGAAAAGTACATTAGAAAGTTGATTATAAATGTATGCTTCTAAATCATGAAAGATAAAACATTGGGTTTCATGTCCCTTTAAGGATCAGATTAATGCTATAACGTTATTTACACGCATTCACAATTACTTTACGGTTACATCAGTATCTAGGCTATAGGTTAGGTGTGCATTTAAACAGACTGAAAACAAACGCTAAAACATTCAGATTTAACAGAGATATCACAAACACGGTTTAGAAAATGCGGAAATCGTATTGATTGTTAGATTTCAAAGTGGATTAATGATTCTGCATTTGTAATTGTATCGTAAGCTAAGTCATTTAAAGCTTGATTTGGAAATATGCTAATATATACATTTTTATTTGTTCAAATATACAGAGTCTGGGGAGGAGGCAGCACAACAAATACAGCCTCCTCCATCTCCCCGGGATGAGAGTGGTGGGGAGGAATTTCCACTTCGGAGGGAAGAGGCCCCCCATGACGAAGAGGGCACGGAAGCAGATGAAGAGGCCCCGGAAGCAGAGGAGGAGCCCGCGGAACCAGAGGCCCCTCAAGGACCCGCACCCTGCCATGCACGGGCACCCCGCCGTGCACGGGTACCCCGCCAAGCACAACAACAGGAAATAGCGGAGGTGCGGGTTCTACTAGACTACATAGACCAGATGCGTAACTCCCGGATACAAAATATAGAAGGCCGAACTCGAATTCTTGAAGGACAAAACCAAATAATTGAAGGCCAAAACCAAATAATAAACATACTTAATAGAATAGAAGAAGGGCAAAACAGAATCATTAATCTACACCAAGAGATGTTTAATTTTTTCCGGGAGGCGCATGCTGGTCTGCCTCCTGGTCCGCCTCCTGCTGCTGGGCCTCCTGCTGCTGGGCCTCCTGCTGCTGGGCCTCCTGCTGCTGGGCCATCTTCTCCTGCCGGGCCATCTTCTCCTGCCGGGACATCTCCTCCTGCCGAGCCATCTCCTCCTCCTCAGCCATCTTCTCCTCCTCAGCCATCTTCTCCTCCTCAGCCATCTTCTCCTCAGCCATCTTCTCCTCCTCACCTTGGTCGTCCCAGTACTCTTCCTTCCACTCTTCCCACAACATCTCCAAGGAGAACTCGTCAGAGTCGGCAGTTGCCCCTCCCAGAGCCTCAGCCCCGTGGGAAGAGGGGAAGGAAGAGGAAGTAAGTATTTGTTTCCATGTTTAATGTTTTTTTATTTAATGTGTAATGGATAGGTATATGATGATGTGGTTTTCATACACTTGTGGACCACACTCTGTATATAATCTATGGGACCGGGTCCATGGAGGCAGATTGTTTGCAGAGTGTGGGTTATAAGTGTGTGAAAACCACATCATCACATACCTATCCTTGTTCATGATATTGATTGGTTTCTGTGATGTGATGTCCAAACTGTTTCCAGAATCGAAAACAAAATTACCATTACAATTATCCATGATGGCATATTACTGTTTGAATGCCAATAACACAGCTTAAAGGGACAGTCAGAAAATTATTGATTACAAAGAAAACACTGTATTACGCATTATCAAGTTGGAAACAACAAAACATGGAGAAATACGTGTGACTTATGTGCTTACCCTTGTATCTATGACTATGAAAAATGACCACTTATTTGTTGTTCTGACATAACAACATTTTAGATATCAATGATCAATACATGGTAAATAATATGCTGTATGAGCACAAGGTTTAACATATACAAATGCTATCCAAATGCCCTCTAGTGGTCAAATTGTATAATGATTACATGCACTCTTCAAGCTCTAAGAAATGAGCACACGAACCTCATAGGTTTAGCTAGCAAATTAAAATAAACACAGACAAATTATTAATTGGTGAGAAACCTTTGATATCATTGATATTACAAAATTGACTTTTAGAATAATGCAAAACATTATTTGTTTTCTAAACTGTCCCTTTAACAAAATTACATATGCTAACATATATTTGAAGATTGTTGGTATATCTACATGTACTTGTTCAAACAATAAATATTGAAATCAGATTTATATTGACGTGTTAAATAAAGTCTATTTTCTTAAAGAGACATTATTGTGTTCATTTATTTTTAGAAAGACATTTGTTTTAACAATGAATATGGTTTAAAGTCCTTTTAGGAGTGGGGGGTGAAAATATGCTAACAATAATATATTTGGAGATTAACCAATGTGGAACTCATACATGATACAAAAATAAACATTTGCATTAAAGGGACAGTATACTATATTTTTTAACAGAACTGTATGTAATAGACACTACTAGAAACAACAAGATTAACATATACTGATATCAATATTACAAAGCTTTAAACACTTTCAAAGAAAATAGGGTTATCTCTATTGAAAATATAGATGAACCCCCATTACAACCGTAAAACAGACAAAGACAATACCCCATCATTAACATATGCAAAGACCCTTTACACAAACAGGAGAAAGCTGGAGATGGTACTCACATGAAACTCAGAGGCTTGGCGAGGAGTCTGAAAATTACTTACATTTTCTTTGAACAGAAGCAAAATGAAATGTGTATTTTTTAAACAATGGACTATCTAACTAGAGACAAAATAAAAAGTTTTGATTTATAATGTGAGTGTCTAATGAACCTTTAATAGAATATACGACGAAATTACATTTAGAAGAAGTCGGCATCATATATTTAGCATATGATAAAGATAAATGCATATTGATTACTTGATTCTAACACAATAGCGCATATTTATGAATTAGATATCTTTAACATTAAACACAACAGTCATTTTACATAAAAAGGAACATATTGTTGACAAACATATTAAACAACATGGACTATAGAGATTTGCACTTGCCTCGAAATATCTTATGCATGAAAACATTTTGCTTTCGTTCGTTTATTCAACCAGACATCCAGCAAAAGAGAATGTGGTGGTCTTTATCAGCTATGGTTCAACAATGTAACATGATGCAAACAATCCATATTCGCAATGTTTTTAAACTTGGCTTCATTCACAAACGTGTTTAACGTGCACAAACAAATATTGCGTGTGACGTCTTAATTAACATGGCGCTTCCTTGATCACGTAAGAACGCAATCCAATAAAAGGCACATTCCTGATCACGTAAGAACGCAAACAAAAAAAAAGGCGCATCCTTGATCGCGTAAAAACGCCATCCAATAAAAGGTGCATCCTTGATCGCGTAAAAACGTCAGTCAATACAAGGAATCATTGGACAGCCTGGCAGGTGACGTCTTAAGCAACATGGCGCATCGGCGATCGCAGAAAAACCGCAGCCAATACAAGGACTCAGTTGACAGCTTGGCATATCACTAAGAAACGTATTTATATTTTTGAAACTAGTATGTGTCTAGATTGATATCTAGGAATGTCACGAAATCATGATTCATCTTTTCGGACTTGACTGTCCCTTTAACTATAGCTATGGTGTATATCTTTAACATTTAAAAGATACACATGAGAAATACATATGCCATTGATGTTTTAAGATATGTTTAGATTGTTTGGGAATAACAATAATGACACATGTATTGATCAAACGGGTCATTTATTCAAGTTGAAATATGGTCAGACTACCTATAGCCATATATGGGAGGAGAAGTATTTTTAAAAAATATTTTGAAAAACATATTCCTCATATAAAATATGCGCATTACACACAGAGATTGATTTAGTTACACTTTTACAATAAGATAGAATAGAAAATGCAATAATTGTGCTGTCAACATTACAATAAGATTGTTTATTATTAAGATTATATGTCCTTGTTCATGTAAAATGGACAAAAACGCTTTAGAAATGGAAATACATTCATTAACAATTGTGCTCACCATCACTTAAAGGGACATGATTTTTATTTATAAAAAGAGGATACACAGAGACAATACTATTTCAATAAAATGAACTCTTTACAGGGATTATATCATTGTATCAATCCTCAGATCATTTGTTAAAGGTGCATCAATTCATGCAGAGTTTATAAATACACACATGGATGTGAAATTTGAAATATACATATATAACAATCTTTATATACATATATAAAACAATTACTATGCTAATCATAATCATGCAATGATAAAGATTTTAGATAACAATATAAAGACAAAAATAAAAATTACATTGGAGATGTTAATCTTAAAGTCATTTAGAATTGTATTACATATATGATTCAGAACAACATTATTTTGGGTATGTCCCTTTAAGGATCAACCAGATAAAATAGAGATTTCAATCAATGACATGAATAAGGAGGACAAAGAATCGTGCAATGACATGTCTTTTATTAGTATGTCAGAAAACAACAACGTTTATAAATAATATGGTAAAGATCTGTAAAATGGAGACATATGACAAGGTAACAGAGTGCATCACAGTCCATGAAGAGAGTTGCCAAGGGCCACCATAGCCCCATTGTAGGTATATGACAAGTTAACAGAGTGCATCACAGTCCATGAAGAGAGTTGCCAAGGGCCACCATAGCCCCATTGTAGATATATTACAAGGTAACAGAGTGCATCACAGTCCATGAAGAGAGTTGCCAAGGGCCAGCATAGCCCCATTTGAGCCATATGATAAGGTAACAGAGTGCATCACAGTCCATGAAGAGAGTTGCCAAGGACCAGCATAGCCCCATTTGAGCCATATGATAAGGTAACAGAGTGCATCACAGTCCATGAAAAGAGTTGACAAGGGCCACCATAGCCCCATTGTAAATATATGACAAGGTAACAGAGTGCATCACAGTCCATGAAGAGAGTTGCCAAGGGCCACCATAGCCCAATTGTAGATATATGACAAGGTAACAGAGTGCATCACAGTCCATGAAGAGAGTTGCCAAGGGCCAGCATAGCCCCATTTGAGCCATATGACAAGGTAACAGAGTGCATCACAGTCCATGAAGAGAGTTGCCAAGGGCCACCATAGCCCCATTGTAGATATATGACAAGGTAACAGAGTGCATCACAATCCATGAAGAGAGTTGCCAAGGGCCACCATAGCCCCATTGTAGATATATGACAAGGTAACAGAGTGCATCACAGTCCATGAAGAGAGTTGCCAATGGCCAGCATAGCCCCATTTGAGCCATATGATAAGGTAACAGAGTGCATCACAGTCCATGAAGAGAGTTGCCAAGGGCCAGCATAGCCCCATTTGAGCCATATGATAAGGTAACAGAGTGCATCACAGTCCATGAAGAGAGTTGCCAAGGGCCACCATAGCCCCATTGTAGATATATGACAAGGTAACAGAGTGCATCACAGTCCATGAAGAGAGTTGCCAAGGGCCACCATAGCCCCATTGTAGATATATGACAAGGTAACAGAGTGCATCACAGTCCATGAAGAGAGTTGCCAAGGGCCAGCATAGCCCCATTTGAGCCATATGATAAGGTAACAGAGTGCATCACAGTCCATGAAGAGAGTTGCCAAGGGCCAGCATAGCCCCATTTGAGCCATATGATAAGGTAACAGAGTGCATCACAGTCCATGAAGAGAGTTGCCAAGGGCCACCATAACCCCATTGTAGATATATGACAAGGTAACAGAGTGCATCACAGTCCATGAAGAGAGTTGCCAAGGGCCACCATAGCCCCATTGTAGATATATGACAAGGTAACAGAGTGCATCACAGTCCATGAAGAGAGTTGCCAAGGGCCACCATAGCCCCATTGTAGATATATGACAAGGTAACAGAGTGCATCACAGTCCATGAAGAGAGTTGCCAAGGGCCAGCATAGCCCCATTTGAGCCATATGACAAGGTAAAAGAGTGCAACAGGCACAACAATAAACTTAAAAAAAGGCCAAATGGCAACAATAACAAAAACATCAACATGTGGACGGAGGATTCTTATCTGCGACCTTGGAGCATCTCCAGATCCTCCACTTACTGGTCATCCTCTTCATCGTCCTGTGCATGTCCAGCTCCAGATTCAGGCCTTGAATTTAATAGCATGATTTGACGCAGAGTCAAATCCTGAACCCGGAGCTGGGCCTGCATGGTGTCGTTCATCCCTCTCAGGACAGCTGCGTTCCTCAACACGGCCTGCTCTACTCGTGCTATACCTTCTAGCATGAGCCATGCTGAGTCACAGCCTAAAATAAAGAATAAATCAAATATTAAGGATAATTACACAACAGAAGAAAAAATAAGCAAAGATACATTGTCATCATAAAGACAAATCATTCTTTACATCAATTTGTTAAAATTGATTCTTTACACATTAAATATGCTATTCAGACAGACCGAAATCATTAAAGGGACAGTTTACTCAAACATGTTGTCCCCTTTAATTGGTTTTCGATGATCCACTTATACAGCTTGCGTGTATAAAATCTTGTTAAAGGATTTACATTGTACTTACATTAGCAATTTAAATATTTTAATTATACTGTGGTAGGCACACATATCCTTAAACATTTTGGCGTTGAGGACAAGCTGTGTAAACATATCAACCTGAAGAAATTACATTCCCACTGGGTTAGACAAGAGATAATGTATCAACTTTTGTACATAAATTGTTGGATCCAA
Organism: Bombina bombina; assembly: GCF_027579735.1. Taxonomy (NCBI): domain Eukaryota; kingdom Metazoa; phylum Chordata; class Amphibia; order Anura; family Bombinatoridae; genus Bombina; species Bombina bombina. The sequence continues at coordinate 1,302,619,893 of NC_069499.1, forward strand.
GTAGTGGTGATTGGTATATGTAGTGATATCAAATTAAAGGGACACTGAACCTAAATATTTAATTGACTGATTCAGATAGAGCATGACATTACAAATATTAAAAAATTACACATATTCTTTAAATGTTTGAATTCTCTAGCTAGATTTGGAATGCAAGAATGTGGGTTTATAAGGCAGGCCATATTTGTTTATCAACTTTGGTTGTCCCTGCTGGTTGATGGATACATTCATCCAACAATAAAGAAATGATGTCCACAATTATTTTCTATTTAAAATTAATTCTAGGCATTTCTTTGTTTCAATAAAGATAGCAAGAGAATGAAGAAAAATTGATAAAAGTAGTAAATTATAAATTTAACATTGCATGCTCTATTTGAATCACAATAGAAACAATTTGCCTTCAGTGTACCTTTAAGTATCTTATAATGTGGATTTTGAATGATACTTACAGCTGTGCCTGGGAAGGACAATCCGACACCCAGGACAATGAAGGTTGAGACAGGGGGGAGGGATGGGATTGGATTGGGGAGGGATGGGATTGGGTTGGGGAGAGATGGGATTGGGTTGGGAGGGATGAGCTGCTGCTCCGGGGTAGGCCGTACAGCTGGGGAGTGGTGAGTTGGGGTCTGGGCAGCTGTACGGCCCATAATACGGGGAGAGCGGCGAAGGGGGGCGAAGGGCCGTTTTTTGGGAGGGACATGAAAGGACAAATGGGAAGGGCCGGCAGGGGTCTGGGCCTGGGCAGGGGTCTGGGCCTGGGCAGGAGTCTGGGCCTGGGCAGGAGTCTGGGCCTGGGCAGGGTTCTGGGCAGGGGTCTGGGCCTGGGCAGGGGTCTGGGCCTGGGCAGGGGTCTGGGCCTGGGCAGGGGTCTGTGACTGGCCAGGGGACTGGGCAGGGGCGGAAAACAGATGACCAGAGGTGGAGGATCCATCTGAAATAAATAATACAAATATATTAACATCTCATACATCATGAAATCAAATCAACGCATTTAAAATTGATTATGTTTTCAATATACTTAGAAGTGTGTTTGAATTTCTAAACAATTATGAAATGAGGATATGGTATGCCTATAGGCACTCAGATGAATATCAATGACTGTCTGTACAATTGTAACATTATTATTGTGGTTTGGCCTGGAATATGCATGTGACATAATGATGGCATGAATTATAAATAAAATAAAAAAAAAAAACATACAAGCATATTTTCATGCTGCCTGATATAGAAAGGGGGCAGTAGTGTATTTGAACAGACAAATAATATTCCTTTTTAAAGTGCAAAAGCTGTAGACTTTGAATGTCTTCAATAAAATGATTTCCAGAATGTTAGTCAGAAAGGAGCGCCAATAGAGGCAAGGTCCGATAAGGTTGAGTGTGGATAATATAACTCACGATATAATACTGAGATTCAGCTACAATTATGGTGATTGTATTGTATCAATATATATACATAGATTGAGACATGTATGTTACACAAGATTCTAAAAGGTACATAAAAGTATTTAATATTAAACATTAAAACATGAGTATCATTAAAACAAATGTAATTGACCTGAACAGCAAGAAATGTTATATAAAACCATATAAAACAGGAATACACGTGTATAGATTGTTTGCTTAGAATTGATAGTGGTATATCGCAAAATGGGTTGTCAAAATGTGAACCTCATACTTAGATAAGCACTAGATGTTGGTGGTGCTAAATGATGTTAATGCAGAAATGCCAGCAGTATTATATATAGAGTTGTGGCACATATATATAATGTCTCATAAACAATAATAATACATAAACAGAAAAAATAATAATACTGACAATTAACATAAAAGTGGTGATATCTAAGTATCACGTACAAAAAGTGAAAACTAAAAATTAGTGACTGAGAATTCTCTTAATAAGTCCAAAAATTGTTAAACCATCCAATTTGTTGTGATCCGCTGTGGTGATTCAAACAAAACCAAAAAAGTTCAAGAAATTCGAAAAATTCAAAGAATAATTAGTCCAAATATTCAAACCAAAGTGGTGATACACATGAGTCCAAAAAAAAATAATTAAATCCACAAATTAAATCCAAAAATTAAATCAACTAGTGTGTACACAAACTAGTGGGAGTGATTGCAAAAAAAGTCATTAGCATCTAAAACGATTCTGGATGTGAAAAAAGGGGATATACACAATGGTATGTAAAAGTTGTAGTCCCAAGTGAAAGGATGAAAAAATAAAAAACATATATATATGAAAAATAAAAATTGAGAATGAAAAGGGAATAAAAATAGCCAAAAATAGAAATAAGAATAATTCTGGGAAATCTTCAATATCTGTAGATGAAAAATAACAACATAGTATACTGTATTGTAATTTAAAAATCAAGGAAAATAACTCACCATAACTTTGTCAACGCGTTTCGGCCCACAGTAGAGGCCTTTATCAAGACTATGGTATGGTGTGGGTGAGCTGAGATCTTTATACCCTTCTCTAACCAATCGTATTAGGCTTAAGTGGCGTCAATTTTTTGCGCCAAAATCGTAATACCGGAAATGGTAAACCGGAAGTATTTGTCCGCAAATTTTGCGCCAAAATCGTATTACCGGAAATGGTAGACCGGAAGTGTTTTTCCGTGTTTTGACAAAAGGTTCAGTTATAACTTAAATTTGCTTCTTTTTGTTGGTATAAAAGACTCGTATAGGAACATTATCTTGGATGTTCTTTGTGAGTTATTCCTGGTGCCCTTTTGTGTTTGCGGTATCCGTTTCTAAGTCTGATGTTTTGGTTTTGTTTCCGGTTGGCAATTACGCTTTACCGGATGTTGCTAAACCGGATGTTGTTAAACCGGAAGTTGCGAACTACATAAACATCCGGTGAAGCTTTGTCTAATATTGCGCCTCACCGGATGTTATTAAACCGGAAATAGTTAGAAAGCTGAGAAAGTAAACATCCTGTGATTTGTGGGACTAAATCAATATCTATAGAATTTAATTCCATTTTTTGGGACTACAACTTTTACATACCATTGTGTATATCCCCTTTTTTCACATCCAGAATCGTTTTAGATGCTAATGACTTTTTTGCAATCACTCCCACTAGTTTGTGTACACACTAGTTGATTTAATTTTTGGATTTAATTTGTGGATTTAATTTTTTTTTTGGACTCATGTGTATCACCACTTTGGTTTGAATATTTGGACTAATTATTCTTTGAATTTTTCGAATTTCTTGAACTTTTTTGGTTTTGTTTGAATCACCACAGCGGATCACAACAAATTGGATGGTTTAACATTTTTTGGACTTATTAAGAGAATTCTCAGTCACTAATTTTTAGTTTTCACTTTTTGTACGTGATACTTAGATATCACCACTTTTATGTTAATTGTCAGTATTATTATTTTTTCTGTTTATGTATTATTATTGTTTATGAGACATTATATATATGTGCCACAACTCTATATATAATACTGCTGGCGTTTCTGCATTAACATCATTTAGCACCACCAACATCTAGTGCTTATCTTAGTATGAGGTTCACATTTTGACAACCCATTTTGCGATATACCACTATCAATTCTAAGCAAACAATCTATACACGTGTATTCCTGTTTTATATGGTTTTATATAACATTTCTTGCTGTTCAGGTCAATTTCATTTGTTTTAATGATACTCATGTTTTAATGTTTAATATTAAATACTTTTATGTACCTTGTAGAATCTTGTGTAACATATATGTCTCAATCTATGTATATATATTGATACAATACAACCACCATAATTGTAGCTGAATCTCAGTATTATATCGTGAGTTATATTATCCACACTCAACCTTATCGGACCTTGCCTCTATTGGCGCTCCTTTCTGACTAACATTCTGTATATCTTTCCAATTGTGGGTATTTGGGGACCCACTCTAGACAGGAGCCATAGGTCCACATTTTTAGAGCTGAAAGACAACACTGCACCAATAAAATGATTTCCAATAAAGCAACATGTTGTAAACATGATAGATATGTTTCACATACCTTCAGACTTCAAGGCAGCCTCTTCCTCCTCCGTCACACATGTTAAATCAATCTCTGTAAAACATAACATGTTGTGTACACGTTAAGATCAGATATTATAACATATGTTACTGTTGCTCAAAGACACACATCAATGTTGCATTAAAGATATACACACCCAAAGTTATGATTTACATCATTTTGATGGAGCATACAAATGACATTAGATTTGTTATTCTCAATGATTCAGATTTTCAATTTATTGTTTGTATTAATTTTAAAATCATAAAAGCATAGTACATAGAACATTTAAGATTTCTCATGTGTGTATCACTTGATGATTGTTGTCAAAAATGAACATGGAAACAAACATATGCTATGCATCTTCTGAATAACAAAGGTGTAGACTAAGAAAGTTTTAATTATTAATCTTTCAATATTCCAAGAAAATTAATATATAATCAGAGGAGTAAATTATATGTTTGTTTCAAATGTTATGCTTCATGAGAATCATGCTCATAATATTGATTACCAATACACCTTCAATGACATATAAATGAGTCAATGGACTTACCAGAAGACCGCAAATGCGGCTCTGTGTCAGTGCTGGATTCCTCAGGGCTCCCCACACCAACTCTCTCTATGAATGATATAGATATATATTAGTGAACACATTTGGGATAGCACTAAATCACATCTGTAGCGATTTTTAAGAATAATCAACTTGAAAATGGGAAGAATAGACCAGTCATTATCCAAAAAAATGCTTGATTGAATCAAGGGGATTCTGTTAAAAATGATGTATTGAACATATGTTTAATTTCTGACTATATTAGACATCAAACTCATCTCATACGATGCTATTACATATCTAAATATACCCATTGATCAATGTTCTTAAAAGAATACACACAAACCACATTTTGAATAACAGCTGTTGACAAATATAAACAAAGACATGTGGCACATCGAGCCATTTGTGCAATGTACAGTAATCTTGTTTAGGACACAACACATATTTATTACAATACAAAACCAAATTGATTAGTAAAAATATGTAATCATGGTGCTGTTAGAGTATGCTGATATCTATAAAGTAACTCCAACAGTGAATATGTGAATTATATATCAATATTGTCTAATCCAAAGAATGTAAAGATGAATGAATCTATTGTTTATTAAAGGGACACTGACATGATTTATTTCAATCATTGATTTCACTGTTCAAACTGTTCCAAATGATTTTACATTGACTCCTATTATAATTGGAATGTTGCTACATTTTAATCTTAAATGCAGATAAGCAATATTGGATTGAATAAATATTGTTTGTTGAAGGTATCCACCAATCATCAATCAAAACCCAGGTTGGTCAACCAAAATTGAGCTGCAGATAAACATACATTCTTGATTTTAAAATACATTTAGCAATAGAATATTTCACATATGATTATAGTATTATATTTAAATGTTGCTTAATATTGCATGCTCTATCGGAATGACAACATTACTAATTTTAGCTCAGTGTTCCTTTAATATAAAAATATATTGATTTGACAATGTTGGTGTTAATGAATTCTCTACTCCATATGTTGATGTAATGAATGGGATTGAGCATGCAATTCCAATCTAATATATTATTTAAGGATATCCTAAGAATTATTTAATTTTCATCTATTAAAGGGACATGAAGCTCTAAATGTGTAATTGTATACTTTTTGAAACTATGTACTACTGTTATCTGAACACATGATTTTAACTTTTGTAAAAATGCCAATTTATGCATAAAAAAACAGCCGGATAATACCAGTAATGCATTGTTTAACCTAAACCAAAATCCTTTTTTTTTAAAAGAACTAAAACAATAGACTGAACCAATGTAGCTCATAAAATGTTTAAACAAAACAATAAAATCACGTTTAAAAATCATTCTATGTAAAATTTAGTTGGCATGTCCCTTAAATGACGTGATCAATTTCAAAAATGGAATCTATATTTTTAAAATCTAAACATATGCAAAAGTGTGTGTATTTTTAAAAAATGTATACAAATAAGATTAAGCAATACACAAGGGAAGAATATAAATATGACATTCAAAGAATCTTACATTAAAATTAAGACATCCAGAATAGATGGGATATCTTAAATTCAAAACAAAATCAGAGTAGTCTTACAATGTAATCCTATTTTTTTGTTTTATTTATTCTTATTTGCAAAAAGTTTTAAAATCCATTTTGCAGATACATATAAATATTGAACAATGTGGATTTAGTATGTAATGTTCTGTCCATGTTTCTAAGACAAATGTCAATTAAAATGAGACATACCATACTGTGACAAGCCCTGCCTTGAGGATCCAGCACCAACATCCAGATCTGTAATATATTAAATGAGGATTGGATATCATTAATACAAATCATGCCATGTTTAAAATCTTTACATTATTAGCAAATCAATTAAAAACTATTAATCCTTTGGTAGTCCCATGAGTTAATTGTTTCCTCAATTAAATTCATGATAAATATATCCTGTACTCTTATTTTCAATCAGTTGTGTTGTTTACTGTAGCTTAAATTATTTTTTTTGTGTTATTTCATTCTCATCAATTGATGGGCATATGTTATAATTTTTTTGGATTCTGCTTTTTTCTTTTTTTATTATGTCTAATATTGAAAATAAGAATACTGTATTCTTCACATATATAATAATTCACATTTCATTTTGACCAACATGTGTAAAGCAATGCCACTTACAGCAAACCCATGTTAACGTGTATTCGCAATTCCATTTTCGCGATCATTGCGCAATGATTCCAAGCGGAATTACGCATCCGTTATTTGACAAACATGTGTAAAGCAATGCCACTTACAGCAAACCCATGTTAACGTGTATGCGCAATTCCATTTTCGCGATCATTGCGCAATGATTCCAAGCGGAATTACGCATCCGTCATTTGACAAACATGTGTAAAGCAATGCCACTTACAGCAAACCCATGTTAACGTGTATGCGCAATTCCATTTTCGCTCTGTGACGCATATTCTGTAGAGCGCAAGAAACATCATTCCTATTTCATGTGTCACTAATCTAAAATCAGATATCTAAACATCATATGTAGTGTATGTTGTGAGATCTGTATAGGTTTAGTATCTGACTATATACACATTTTAAAAAAAAATTAAAATATTAAGATATTATATGAAGTTGGATAGTTACCTGGTTCAGATTCTCCATCATCTCCTCCCAGGCCACCGGACGGAGAAGCAGCTGCCCTGGCCCACGCGTCAGGACTTTCAGATCCCGCAGCTGGGAGGGAAGAAGAGGAGGCCGAAGATGGCGAGGATCTAAATCTTTTGGGGACCCGGAGTTGAGGAGCTCGCATAAAGTCACCTCATAAGGGAGTAGGTATAGTTTCCGCGGGGCCTTTCTTTGGCCCCCTCTTTTACGGGCTTGTACCCAGTCCCTTATGAGGTTGACTTTTTTTGTTAAGCGCAACCTCATATCTCTGAATCTCCTCATGATTTGATCCTGGATCTTCTGGACGTCACACACCAATCTAACCGCATTGGTGATAGACTCCCAGAGGGCCTTCTTAACAGGCGCATCTGTCAACCTCCTCTTGTTCCCAAACAGCTGGGGATAAAAGTCCTTGACGGCGTGGACCAGTGCAGCGCTCTCCTGCTTGGTGAACCTGGGAGGTTTCATGCCTGCTGGGTTGTAGAATAATCTAATAATTATAATAATAATAATATATATATATACGCCTGCAGGCATTAGAGAACTGACAAAGATGGCAATGTGTAATGGACTTTTATATGGTGAAGTAAACATGAGATGCACCATGGGACAAGTTATCTGTACATCCGATTGGATAAAAGTTTGAAATATTGTTAGAATGTCTTTGAGACCATCCTGACTCAAGTTGTGTTTGTGTGATGAACTCTGATTGGCCGTTCCTTAATGTTTCATATCTTAGTAACTTCCTTACACATACCTCCTGGTGGTGCTGTAACTTCATTTTTCATGTAGACTTATTTGTAACTCATGGGCCTGTCATGCGGATATGTGTGACGCAGATTTAATATCCGTGATCCGTTAAATATTAATGTTTAAATTATCTTTAAAATCTAATACTGTCACATTATTAAATGTTGTATACATTTTTCGGTTTAATAACGGTCTGTTTCTTTAATACAAATACACATTTAATATTGTATGTCTTTATTGTTCATAAAATCCATTTCTTTACTTATTGTGAAGTATTGATATTGCTCTATTAAATGTATTTCATAATGCACATTGATTGTGTGCTATTGCGTGACATTATACTCTAATGTTTAAAGATGCTAATCTGGTGTTTCAAGATGCGTTTCCCACGCAATATTTCTTAATGTTCAAATTCAGGTTATAATGTCAGTAACTTGGATAATCTGTTTATAAATGTTAAACTACAGGTTTGTTTGTTATTAGTAAATAAACCTCGAGCTTGTATTTGTCTGAAGTGCTCATATATGTTATTGTGCAATGGCGTCTTTATTTTTAAATAGACATTACAAACAAACAATTGTATCAAGTGATCTGTAGAGATAGAAAATTGTTTAGACTTGAAAATGTAACTCAATTTATCTTAGTATTTAGATATCCTCAACAGAAGAAATTTAAATGCACATGGTTGAGCCAATCACATAAGGCATCTCTTTGCATCCACCAATCTTCATCTACTGAGCCTATCTCGATATGCTTTTCAAGCAAAGTATGTCAAGATAAGAAGAGAAGTAAATACACTCTTTAAATCTCTTAAAGGGACACTGTCCAAACAAATTTAGCGTTCGTGATTCAGATTGAGCATGAAATGTTAAGCAACTTTATAATTTAATCCGATTCTCAAATGTTAAGAATTATCTTGTTATCTTTCTTTGCAAATCAATAATGATATTTTAGATTACGGACAATTGTTGCAAAAAACCTGGGTTGTCCTTGATGATTGTTGGATAAATTAATCCAACCAAAAAAACCAAGTTCTGTCCAGAGTACTGAAGCAAATAAATTATCTATTTAATGCCTTATATTTGAATTAATGATAGCAACATCACAAGGAACATTGATAATATGAGACAATTTTTAAAGTTGCTTAAAATAGAATACTCATTCAGAATGTATAAATCATTAATTTTTTAACTGTCTCCCTTTAAGTATATTTTGAGTTCATGTCCCTTTAAAGAGACATTTCACAATAATGCTTGAAAAATCAGAAACCTAGACACCTTCCTTTTGCTAAATTAGTATAACATATGAGTAAAGCATATTTAGATTAACTTCTGGATTGTTTTACACACTGACTGAAATATATATTGTAAAGGATGTATTTCAGAGTCTTCAGCTTAGAGGGACATTAAGCTATATGTTATGTATGCATTTTGGATAAGATTATAATATTTGAACAACTTAATATGTTTTGGTATTCAATCATTAGATTGTAATTATATATATTCTTGGATTAAATACATATCTACATAGGCTATTTTGATGCTGATTGTTGGTTGCACATAGATGCCTTATGTAATTGACTAAGATATGTGCATTGATGTGTCTTTTTCGAAGTATATTTAAAGACTGAATGTAATTCTATAGTACTTTCTAAATATGTTTAAATTCTTTTATGATTTTTAAAAAATAAATAGACAATATACTTTGTGAATGTCCCTTTAAGGACAAAAACATTCGGAATGTTGATTTAACATTGTCAAAAGAAACTAAAGGGGAATGAAAATTATATATAGATATGTGATGTCTAACCCAAGAGGTAAGATTGTAAAAACTACATAATATTAATAACTATAGTTAAATGACTCCACTAGAAAATTAAATCTATTAACCTGGCATCCAATAACTAGCTTTGGAAAAATATGAAGTTAAATGACCTACCATTTATAAATGTAAAAATTAAAAAAGTTTAGAAAATAATGTTTTGAGATACCTAAGGAAGATACAAGATCTTATAAAATTAATTTTACATTCAACAACACTGTCACTTTAATGTAATTGAACCACTTCCCCTTCTTAAAAGTGAAACAAAATAATTTATGTCAAATTTTGACTACATATCCGAAATTTTTTTAACATCTAAGAATTTCAAAAGAAAAGCATCGATGGATCTCACTCCCCAATTAATTTAAAAAAGATAGTTTAATTTAATATTATCTGAATCAGTGGATTTTCTAAAATTAATGCATTATTTGATCTTATGCATGTGCTTGTCAAATAGACAACTACCAGTCATGGGAGTCAAATTGTTTTTTATTGACAGATTATATGGATATTTATTATAATCTGTTCAAAAGAGTGTATTTAATAATAAAATGTTTATTATTACCATTTAAAAAATTAAAAGTTTCTGAAACAAAAACAAAAAATATATTCCTGGAAGTCATCAGATGACAATCTGAAATTAAAAAAGAAAATTTTAACAAAGTTAATACACACGTTGTCAAATATTCATAAAATACATTTACAATCATCTTGTGTCTATGCTCTAACTTTGTTCAACATTTTATCAAGATATTTATTAATTAAATTTAAAAATAAATAAAATAAACATACACCATTATATTGTGTAATAAAAATTACATTTAAATATCTGAATTTCTAATTATACATAATAATGTATATCACATTTCAATAATATATATGTATGCTGAACATAAATGTAATATTTCATGTCCATTCAAATACCTCGATATCAACTATTATATGTATTCCTTTTTCTGATTGTGATCCCTAAATATCTAATTATGAAATAAGTATGACTAATGTATGTAAGCTACTAATATTCAACATTCTTCCTGTGATTCTTAACTAGCATGCATTGGTACACCAACCTGGATAATGCATGGTCTTTGAAAGTCAATTCAGGGGTAAACAGTTGATCTTCAATAGGTGTCTTATTCATCAGTTCATAAAATAGAGGACTGTGAAATACCATCTAAAAAAAGGAAAATCATCTAAGTCTCTGATTGTGATCCCTAAATATCTAATTATGAACTAAATATGACTAATGTATGTAAGCTACTAATATTCAACATTCTTCCTGTGATTCTTAACTAGCATGCATTGGTACACCAACCTGGATAATGCATGGTCTTTGAAAGTCAATTCAGGGGTAAACAGTTGATCTTCAATAGGTGTCTTATTCATCAGTTCATAAAATAGAGGACTGTGAAATACCATCTAAAAAAGGAAAATCATCTAAGTGTCTGATTGTGATCCCTAAATATCTAATTATGAACTAAATATGACTAATGTATGTAAGCTACTAATATTCAACATTCTTCCTGTGATTCTTAACTAGCATGCATTGGTACACCAACCTGGATAATGCATGGTCTTTGAAAGTCAATTCAGGGGTAAACAGTTGATCTTCAATAGGTGTCTTATTCATCATTTCAAAAATAGAGGACTGTGAAATACCATCTAAAAATTAAAAAATAATCTAAGTGTCTCCAATAGGATGCCTCCACAGCCTTATTCTATCAAATAGTTTGCACTTACCATGTGAACATGTCTTTGTATGGTTTTCAAGGTCAGCAGATTGGAAAGATAATGCCAGACATGATCCCCTTGGTATACTTCAATTTCAATCTTGGCTTTTTCCACTGTCAGTCTGGGCAATCTTCACTGTCAGGCTTCTAATTCTTCCCTTTCAGTCTTTAGATTAAGTCAGCTCCCTAATGGCAGAAAAAATTTAATAAAAATTACTACAAGTGTGTGAATCAGTTCTGTACCCCTCTCCCACCCCCCATTTCAGAATAAATTTCTGTCACTAGCTTACTAAGCGTGTGTAGCATCTTGTGTTATGTTCTATCAAGTGTGAAGATGAGTCATATTGAGCATAACGAACCTCTAATGTGTGACATTGAACCATAGTCATGATAGAGGATAGTTATGCTAGAGGATCCCTTCCTGAGTATTTACATTTTAAGTAATGTGTAAACTAAATACTAGTTTACAAAATGTATGCCATATGATGTATTTGTGTACAATTCATGCCAGCAACAGTCCACACATTTATACTTACCAGCTGAAGTCCTCTTTAAAAACCAGGTGGCAAAGACTCGCTACAGGACCCAATGCCCAGAGCATCACCTATATTAATAAATGAAACACATTTTTAGCATTTTATGAACAATCATAACATGTTTGCACAATTCTCTACTTGTCATTTCCCTAGAGTTCACATCTATTGACAATACTCCAGTCTAACTTCTATTATTTACTGTCTAAAGTGGTGGTTGATGATGTCTGCTCTGACATTGAGCCCCTCATCCCGGAATGGCCCCTCTAGAACAGGATCATCCTCCTCATCTCTGAGGATGTTTCGGTGCGCCGGGACGCCCTGCAGCATCCCAGCCCGCTGTGCAATATTATGCAGGACGCTACAGGCTACAACGATCGTAGCCACCTTCTTTGGGTTGTACTGGAGGGCTCCTCACGACCTGTCCAGGCACCTGAACCTCATCTTCAGGAGCCGAACATCCGTTCAACCACCGCCCTGGTTCTCTTATGAGCCCTATTGTAGCGCTCCTCAGACACATCAGTCGGGCTACGCAAGGGGGTAATGAGCCAAGGCCGGCTCATGTACCCAGAATCACCTATAAATTATGAACAGAACATAATTCAAACAGAATCCTCAAAATAGTATTTGGAGTCAAATAAAAATTTTTGTACACGATAATCCACTAACAAATGTTTATTTTGTAAAAGAATAATCTAGTTCAATATTATTCTCTATCTTCCCATTTCAGCTAAGACATGCTACATATGCGTATTTCTCCTAAACCAGACCTTGTGTAAAATGGCAAAAAAATGGTTACATTGTATTCTCTATCTGAGCATTTAAGGTAAGACATGCTACATATCTGCATTGAACTAAAAGTAGACATTAGCGGAAAGAGACAATGACATGGTTAAATTGCATTAGCTAATATCTTCCCATTTCAGCTAAGACATGCTACATATGCGTTTTTCTCCTAAACCAGACCTTGTGTAAAATGGCAACAAAATGGTTACATTGCATTCTCTATCTGAGCATTTAAGGTAAGACATGCTACATATCTGCTTTGAACTAAAAGTAGACATTAGCGGAAAGAGACAATGACATGGTTAAATTGCATTAGCTAATATCTTCCCATTTCAGCTAAGACATGCTACATATGCGTATTTCTCCTAAACTAGACCTTGTGTAAAATGGCAACAAAATGGTTACACTGCATTCTGTATCTGAGCATTTAAGGTAACACATGCTACATATCTGCATTGAACTAAAACTAGACATTAGCGGAGACAATGACATGGTTAAATTGCATTAGCTAATATCTTCCCATTTCAGCTAAGACATGCTACATATGCGTATTTCTCCTAAACCAGACCTTGTGTAAAATGGCAACAAAATGGTTACATTGCATTCTCTATCTGAGCATTTAAGGTAAGACATGCTACATATCTGCATTGAACTAAAAGTAGACATTAGCGGAAAGAGACAATGACATGGTTAAATTGCATTAGCTAATATCTTCCCATTTCAGCTAAGACATGCTACATATGCGTATTTCTCCTAAACCAGACCTTGTGTAAAATGGCAACAAAATGGTTACACTGCATTCTGTATCTGAGCATTTAAGGTAAGACATGCTACATATCTGCATTGAACTAAAACTAGACATTAGCGGAGACAATGACATGGTTAAATTGCATTAGCTAATATCTTCCCATTTCAGCTAAGACATGCTACATATGCGTATTTCTCCTAAACCAAACCTTGTGTAAAATGCTAACTAAATGGTTACATTGCATTCTGTATCTGAGCATTTAAGGTAAGACATGCTACATATCTGCATTGAACTAAAACTAGACATTAGCGGGAAAATAAAATGAATGGTTAAATTGCATCCTATAGCTGAAAATTACGCTAACATTTTAAAACTACAGTGGCAATTGTCAAACTAATTAACCATGTTGTGCACAAATACTCACCAACGAGATAACCAGGGGGCATTTGTCTTTCCTCAAACGGTCTCCACAGGGACGACAGAGAGAGGATGCGGGCATCATGACTAGCCCCTCCAAAATTCGCACACACATGCATAATCCTCATCTGTGCGTCACAAACATACTGCACGTTGAGGCTATGAAAATGTTTGCGATTTCTGAAGGGCAAGTCATCAATTGGAGCACGCAGCGCAATGTGGGTACAATCTATGGCTCCCAAGACATTGGGCAATTGAGCAATATCAAAGAATTCCCGCTTCAGGCGCCTCCAATCACCATCATTCTGTGGGAATCCTATGTATTGCTTACTGATACGTACCATAGCGTCCAGAAAGTTATCAAACACCACAGAGAATGTACCTTGAGCCAGGCCATGCATGTACATTTCTCCGGATTGAAAACTCCCGGAGGCCAGGACGTATAGACAGCTTAGCATCTTACTCATGGCGGGAACAGCAGTCCTTATTCTTATACGTGGCTCCAAATGAGGTTTAAGAAGATCGTAAAGGCCAATGAGCTGTTCGCGATTGAGCCAATACTTATCATAAACCTCAAAGTCGCTCATGTTTTCCAAGGTGGGTCTCACCCTGTAGACACGAGGACCGCGAACCAGATGACCCCTTCGTCTCAGTCTGAGCCGCCGAGGCTGCCTGATTCAATCAACAGCTAGTTCGCCAATAGCAGCACCAGCAGTGTCTACCATGTCATCGTCATCCATCTTTCAAAACAGTGTAACAAGGTATGCACTTGATCTGATGTGGATCACAAGTGATGCTTTGGCCATGTTGTTTGGGGGATTTATAGTACAATTAGTCCAATGGTATTGAGTTTGTAATGATTGCTGATTGTAATCACTTGTTTGTATGTGAGCGGCGCGAATGCTTTCACAGTGGGCGTTTTTTAGTTGTTTGCTGAAATATTGTTTTCCCCCAATGAATCTCAATGTGAAAGTGTCAAATATCACACATACAGTGCATGTTTGTAATGTTTGATCATATGCGTAATCAATATTTCTTAAACGCGATCTTATAGTAACAAGCACACGTCCAGGCTAACATGAATGAAAGTGCATAGTTGTGTATAATGTGCATTGAATGTGATCGATCAATGTTGCTGCAACATTGTTTGAAAATGATAAAGTAACATCTGCCATCTGTAGTATTGTATATATATAAGTGATTTCCGAGCTGCCAATATTGTACACGTCCCTTTAAAATCGCAATAATACCGTATTGTCCCGAGTATAGGCCGCACTTTTTTCCCCTAATGCAAGTCTTTAAATTAGGGGTGCGGCCTTTACTCGGGATGTTGCCCAAAAACAGTATACAAATACCGGCATACTGTAAGTACCCTAGCTTGAACAGGTTGGGGTTAGGCGGAAGCGGAAGCACAGTGTTTGTTGCAGGGAGGGTTTCCTGGAGACTCCACTGGCCGCCGCCAACATGCTAAGACACCGCCAACTTAAAGCTGCACTCAGGAGCAGCGAGTTTAACATGGAGAGCGCAGCCGGACAGGAGAGACACAGAGCCAGCACACCACTGCTGCCCAGGATGTCAGGAGCACAGGATGGGAGTGGAAGGGTTTAAGATTGTGCGTTATCATTTGTGACACAGCGTCTGAGATAACAGGTGCCACCTTATGTGTATGTGGTGAGGAGAGGGTTATAATTGATGAAGGGTGCTAAGAGGGTGAGGATGGCTAAAGGGAGGTACCGGTAGTTACAGTAATAGAGTAGTGGGCACTGTGTGAGGGAAGAAAGCTGAGTGGATTAAGAGGAGGCAGTCTATGAGGGTTATGAGGGAGCTGTGTGTGTGAGGGGAAGGGTAAGGAGACTTATCTGTCAGGGAGTGAGGCTAAGAGTTAAAAATGTAATTTCTTTAAAATGGCACCAATCTTTAAGGGTGCGGCTTATAATCAGGAGCGGCCTATACTCGGAACAATACGGTAATTCCGAACTTCCCGTCTGCCATCTGTAGTATTGTATATATAAGTGATTGCCGAGCTGTCAATATTGTATGCGTCCCTTTCAAATCGCAATAATAATTCCGAACTTCCCGTCTGCCATCTGTAGTATTGTATATATAAGTGATTGCCGAGCTGTCAATATTGTATGCGTCCCATTAAAATGGCACTAATACTGAATAACTTCCGGCTGTCATCTGTAGTATTGTGTATATAAGTGATTGGCGAGATGTCAATATTGTACGCGTCCCTTTAAAATCGCAATAATAATTGAGAACTTCCCGTCTGCCATCTGTAGTATTGTATATATAAGTGATTGCTGAGCTGTCAATATTGTATGCGTCCCTTTCAAATCGCAATAATAATTCCGAACTTCCCGTCTGCCATCTGTAGTATTGTATATATAAGTGATTGCCGAGCTGTCAATATTGTATGCGTCCCATTAAAATGGCACTAATACTGAATAACTTCCGGCTGTCATCTGTAGTATTGTATATATAAGTGATTGCCGAGCTGTCAATATTGTATGCGTCCCTTTCAAATCGCACTAATACTGAATAACTTCCGGCTGTCATCTGTAGTATTGTGTATATAAGTGATTGGCGAGATGTCAATATTGTACGCGTCCCTTTAAAATCGCAATAATAATTCTGAACTTCCCGTCTGCCATCTGTAGTATTGTATATATAAGTGATTGCCGAGATGTCAATATTGTATGCGTCCCATTCAAATGGCACTAATATTGAATAACTTCCGGCTGTCATCTGTAGTATTATATATATAAGTGATTGCCGAGCTGTCAATATTGTATGCGTCCCTTTCAAATCGCAATAATAATTTCGAACTTCCCGTCTGCCATCTGTAGTATTGTATATATAAGTGATTGCCGAGCTGTCAATATTGTATGCGTCCCATTCAAATGGCACCAATACTGAATAACTTCCGGCTGTCATCTGTAGTATTATATATATAAGTGATTTGCGATCTGACAATATTTATTAATTGTTCCATTCAAATCTCCCTAATAATGCTGTTCCAAACTGTTATTTACGTATATGTTGTATTGTAGTATTGAGTGTTAAAGTTCAGAAAGGGGCGGTACAGTGGTGAATCTGTGATGTGTATGGTTGAATCTTCTAATGACGTCATGATATTATTAACCTGCCTATGTAGTTCTAAAATCCTCATTGTGTTGTTGTATTGTGCTACATTGTTATTGTGTGCTGAATAAAATCTAAATGTGTGCTTTGTGGTTGCGTGATGGGTGATGCGTGTTATGTACATCTACGTATATATTGTGATTGTGTCCCACATATGCTGACTTCTATATAGTGGTCTGGCATTGTTGTTCCTTCCCATAAAGTGACATCTGTAATCTTGTGTAATGATGTTCTTGTTGTACGTAATTCCTAATGGTTTATTGTGATGGAATCATGATGTTAAAAGTACATTAAAATCCATATGTTCTGTTTTGTGATTCCTATAGAGAATGTAATGTGTTTTTCCCCCATCATTTGAATGCACATGTATGAGTGAATGTTAAAAGTAATGTATGTGCATCCATGACTGATCATGTGTTAAGCCTATGTAGATATGCTGTTGCTGCAAGCATATGAGTTGAATAAATGAAATGCAATAATAAAGGTAAATGAGAATTGTTTCCCATTGTGTACTGTTTGTGAATCCTGAAAAGTTTAAATTATTTTTGTGTCCGTTTAAATGTAATATTTAGAATACATTTTTTTGTTACTAGTGATGTTGATTTTTAGTTGATGTAATATAAAAGTCTGAAACAATTTAATGGTGTTGTGAATATTCAATAAGTACAATCCATAAGTCCACCATAGGGAAATAGTCATTTCTTGATCTATTTATCATAGCTGTGTGCATAAAAGCATGTATTTTCTAGCGCTGGTATTTGGAGTTTTTCGGTCTACGCTATTTGCGTGCGTTAGGGAAATGTGTGTTTCGCGTGCACGAGCACGTCTTCCCCATAGAAGTCAATGGAGGCTCTAAAATTTGGTCAATTTTTTTTTCTAAGACTCGTTTTCCTCGTAAAGTGAGTGACGTCATGAGCTTGTGTGAAAAAGTAACTAAATCATGTTCATTTTATAATAAATAACTTTTTTGGGTATGTAATGTGGTGTATATTGTTTGTATGCATCGATGAGTGTATGTTTGTGATAATCTTATTAGTTAGATGTAGCTATATGAGGGTCTTTTCCCGTGTGTCAATGTAAGTCAATGGGAAAATGGATTTGTGTTGTTTTTTTTCTAACACCCGAGATCTCGCTACTTTGATCCTTTGTATTTTTAAGAAAAATTATTAAATATGAAAAATAAATATAGTGTAGTGTTTGTATGAGTGTAAGTGTAGTTTGTGTAATATTTGTTTTGTGATTCGTGAATGTTTATTTTGTCGGTATATGTTTACTACTGGGTCTGCGCTGTCGGTAGAAATTTGAGCGTTGGGTGATTTTTGAGTGTCGGTAAATGAACTCTAAATACCGGAGTCCGTAAGAAACCCGCGTTAGGAGCCTCTAACGCTGGTTTTCACGGCTAACGCCAAACTCCAAATCTAGGCCTAAGCTAGCTACAATGTAACTATTAGTTATATTGTAGCTAGCTTAGGGTTTATTTTATAGGTAAGTATTTAGTTTTAAATAGGAATAATTTAGTTAATGATAGTAATTTTTATTTAGATTTCTTTTAACCCCTTAAGGACCAAGGCCATTTTTCAATTTCTTTCCCTTAAGGACCAGGGCTATTTTTACATTTCTGTGGTGTTTGTGTTTAGCTTCAATTTTCCTCTTACTCATTTACTGTACACACACATATTATATACTGTTTTTCTCGCCATTAAATGGACTTTCAGAAGATACCATTATTTTCATCATATCTTATAATTTATCATAAAAAAATTATAAAATATGATGAAAAAATGGAAAAAACACACTTTTTCTAACTTTGAACCCCAAAATCTGTTGCACATCTACAACCTCCAAAAAACACCCATGCTAAATAGTTTCTAAATTTTGTCCTGTGTTTAGAAATACCCAATGTTTACATGTTCTTTGCTTTTTATGCAAGTTATAGGGCAATAAGTACAAGTATCACTTCGCTATTTCCAAACCATTTTTTTTCAAAATTAGTGCTAGTTACATTGGAACACTGATATCTGCCTGGAATCCCTGAATATCCCTTGACATGTATATATTGTTTTTTAGTAGACATTCCAAAGTATTGATCTAGGCCCATTTTGGTATAGTTCATGCCACCATTTCACTGCCAAATCAAATAAAAAAAATCGTTCACTTTTTCACTAACTTTTTCACAAATATTAGGTTTCTCACTGAAATTATTTACAAACAACTTGTGCAATAATGGCACAAATGGTTGTACATGCTTCTCTGGGATCCCCTTTGTTCAGAAATAGCAGACATATAAGGCTTTGGCTTTGCTTTTTGGTAATTAGAAGGCCGCTAAATACCACATTTGTATTAGGTCCAGCAGTGAAGGGGTTAATTAGGTAGCTTGTAGGGAGCTTGTAGGGTTAATTTAGCTTTAGTGTAGTGTAGTAGACAACCCAAAGTATTGATCTAGGCCAATTTTGATATATTTCATGCCACCATTTCACCGCCAAATGAGATCAAATAAAAACAAATGTTAACTTTTCCACTAACTTTGGGTTTCTCACTGAAATTATTTATAAACAGCTTGTGCAATTATGGCACAAATGGTTGTAAATGCTTCTCTGGGATCCCCTTTGTTCAGAAATAGCAGACATATATGGCTTTGGCATTGCTTTTTGGTAATTAGAAGGCCGCTAAATGCCGCTGCGCACCAAACTTGTATTATGCCCAGCAGTGACGGGGTTAATTAGGTAGCTTGAAGGGTTAATTTTAGCTTTAGTGTAGAAATCAGTCCCCCACCTGACACATTCCACCCCCGGATCCCTCCCAAACAGCTCTCTTCCCTCCCACACCCCACAATTGTCCCAGCCATCTTAAGTACTGGCAGAAAGTCTGCCAGTACTAAAATAAAAGTTTTATTTTGTTTTTAATAATTATTATTTTTTTTTAATCATATTCTGCTGTGTAGGATCCCTCCTTAGCCCCCAACCTGCTTGATCCCCCCCCAATGAGCTCTCTAACCCTCCCCCCACTAACTATTAGCCACCATTTTGGGTACTGGCAGCTGTCTGCCATTACCCACTTTGCATAATAACTTTTTTTTATTTTTATAAACCTAACTTTTTCTGTAGTGTAGCTGCCCCCCTCCATACCCTACACCCTCCCCCTCCCAGATCATTTCCAGATCACCCCCAGATCACTGCTCCTCTGCACCCACCACCCTCTCCCACCAAAAAAAACCCCAGCAACTGTCTTAAATTGCGGGTGCACACGCACGTGCACGCGTGCGCACCCGCACCTCACCGTCAGTGCGCGCTCCCGGGCATACCCGGCATAGAGAATAGCCGGAAGGAACTTCCCAAGTGATGGGCCGCCCACCCACCTCCCTTCAATGGCTCCCACCCGCCAACGATCGTCAACATCACTGGCTGATGCAGGGAGGGCCGCAGAGTGGCTCTCTCTGCATCGGTGTGCCTAAAAAGGTATTGCAGTGATGTCTCAATATGGAGGCGTCAATACAATACCTTGAAAGCGGCTGGAAGCGATCAGGATCACTTCCAGCCGCTTGAAAGACCAGTTTGTGTAAGACGTACCCTGTACGACATGCGTCGTTAAGGGGTTAATTATATTTAAGTTAGGGGGGTTAGGGTTAGACTTAGATTTAGGGGTTAATAACTTTAGTATAGTGGCTGCAACGTTGGGGGCGGCAGATTAGGGGTTAATAAATGTAGGCAGGTGTCGGCGATGTTGGGGACGGCAGATTAGGGGTTAATAATATTTAACTAATGTTTGCGAGGCGGGAGTGCGGCAGTTTAAGGGTTAATATATTTATTATAGTGGCGGTGATGTCCAGTTTGGCAGATTAGGGATTAATTATTTTTTTTTAGTGTTTGCGATGCGGGAGGGCCTCGGTTTAGGGGTTAAAAGGTAGTTTATGGGTGTTAGTGTACTTTTTAGCACTTTAGTTAAGAGTTTTATGCTACGGCGTTGTAGTGTAAAACTCTTAACTACTGACTTTAATATGCGGTACCAGTCTTGACAGGAGAGGGTCTACCGCTCACTTTTTGGCAGACTCATAATACCGGCGCTATGTAAGTCACATTGAAAAAAGAGGATACGCAATTTACGTAAGTGGATTTGCGGTATTTCCAAGTCTGGCCAAAAAAGTGAGTGGTACACCTGTACCTGCAAGACTCCTAATACCAGCGGGCGTTAAAAAGCAGCGTTAGGACCGGCTAACGCTGCTTTTTAAGCCTAACGCAAAACTCGTAATCTAGCCGAAAATATGTAGACAACTGGCTTGTAAAAGCAGACTTGTCACTTAGGTTGGGATCTTTTAAGTATGGGTCCCACCTTGCTGCGGTACATGCTTAATATTAGGCATTTCCCTCAGCGTTCTCTGCCAACTTGTAGTATTACTCAACAGGAACAGGGCCAGGCCATTCAGCAAAGCTAAAGAAGATACCGGTCACTGTCTCACAGATCAGTGTAGTCGAACTTGAAGCGCCATAAGAAAAATGAGTGGCTCCAGCAAAGTTAAGAAACTGTTGGTTAAAACGTAGCTTTTATTCCAGTACAGTAAAATATAAGCCGTAGAACAGGGTGCAGCAAAAACACTGTACTGTTTAACTAGTATCGTGTTTCACTGTGTCCTGTTCTATGGCTCATATTATACGGTACTTGAAACTTCTTTTAACTTTATACAGTTTCTTAACTTTGCTGCAGGCTGCAGCCACAATTTTTTCTGGGGACAATAAAAAGCATTAGTGTCAGCGGGGGACTGAATATCCGTCCCATGCTGCATTGTTTCTTTTCAGTCAGTGAAAAATACAGCTCCACCTCCACATCGCTTTGTTTTTAGGCCAGCAGCCAGATTGAACAATGTGCGCAGCGCGAGCGCTCCTAAAATAAAAAAGCAATGCCTTAGGTGAATGGTGCTTGCCGCTCTCCCAAATCTGCCTCCCCTCTCAAATCTGGCTCCCTAGGCACGAGCCTTGGTGGCCTAGGCCATAATACCCCCTTGCATCCTTGCTACACTTTTAAATGTTAAGCTTTAGAAATATGTTACTTAAAGGGACAGTAAACACTTGACATAGTTATATTAAATGCTTAATTGTAAATAGTAAAACAACTTTGCAATATGCTTTCATTACTTATTTTCCCTGTTACTTTACCTGTGGAATCTACATAAGGCAGTCAATACAACATAGTGCAAATAAATGCTTTATTTGAAAAACTGATTCTGAACTTAGTTTAGAGCTGACAGTTTTTCAAATACTATTTGTTCACAACAAGGGGAAAGTAACTATTTAATGCTGATTTTCTGCTCAACAAACGATTAAGGGTTTTGCTGCTCTAACGTTGTTTCCCTGAATTAGTTGTGATCATTGTTTGCAAGAGCATGTGTGTTGAAAGAATACGCTCTGCTAAAATATGCATCTCTGTGGTCCAGAGTCAGCGGATCCCTCTCTATGCAGTGCTTCCTACAGGAAGTAAAGTTCTAATGGACATAGGTATATAAATCTTACCTTCAGCACTGTCGTACACACTTATCCAGTTAGACGGGAGCCGGGAACCGTAAGTGACTGCACTAGTTCCACTAATCGTGGCTGGAGTGTGCGTAGGAATACCCTGGGGAATCATGTGAGACAGCCCGGCGAATAAGCTCTTGATTAAGAACCGAGCCTTCCCTGTCGGCTCATATAATGTTTGAGTAAAATAAATCATCCAATCCAATTCTTCTTGTATTATATGTTTACAGGTCTTTGAAAGTTTATTCAGCTGATGCTCCTCACTAAAGGTTAGTGATACTTGCTGCTTCCTGTCTCACCTGCACTTTAAGCCTTCCCAAACTCCTTCCCTTTTACCACACCTTGGAACTAATAAACAGCCTCCCATATAGGTGACTCATGGGACCCTCCTCTTTTGTTTGCATGGTTCATTTAATGATTCTTCAGGAGTACTGCTGGCTTATTTCTTGACTGGCGCTACTAACATGCTATTTTTATTCACTTGTTGCAATATGGTATTCTAGCTTTCCGTCTAGTATGGGAACACAACAGGCTAATGTCTTAGCTACATAAAACTTGAGTTGATATTTCTGGCTTAAAGAAAAGTGAGGCAAAATAATTTTGTGATTGGTAGAGATTGATGTGAGATATTTTTAGGCACTATGGGCAAGATTACATATGCAGCGTCGCCCGCAAAAGCCAGCAACGCCAGTTTTTAAGTGGTTTTGGTATCACTTATACAGCGCCGTATATAAATGTGGTGTGTATATTTCACCCGTCACCTGCAATTTTTACTCCCTTAAGCTAACATAGAAACGCAAATTGGTATCACATGTTCAGCGCAAGGATTTACGCAGCGAAAATTGAGAATTTTTACTCCATTTTCACCTTGCAACACATAAGCAGCTGCAGCAAGCCTTACACTGAAAATGTGAGCACCGTAACTCCAGTAACTGCCTGAAAATATTAACTAACACCTAACGCATGCGCAATATCTATCTGCCTGTCAACCGCAATCCCCCACCGTAATAACTAAAAAAGTATATTAACTCCTAATCCACCATTAACCCACATCGCAATAAACCTAATAAATGTATTAACCCCTAATCCACCATTAGCCCACATTGCAATAAACCTAATAAAACTATTAATCCCTAATCCGCTATTAACCCACATTGCAATAAACCTAATAAAAGAGCAGACTTGTTTTTCTTGCAGCGCTTGTGTATGGGACGACCTATAGCTCCTGTCTAAGGCGGTTCCCCAAATACCCGCGGTGTGCAGTATAGTTAGAGAGATAGTTAGATAGGAGCGCCAAAGGAGGCAAGGCCAAGGGTTAAGGGAATGGTTGTTTTAATGTAATCAGGATTGGAATTAGTCCTGTGTGAAGTTAGACTATAGAGGTTGAAATAGTCCTATCTTATGTGTTAATAGATTCATTAAATGCGTGAAGTCCAAGCGTATCTAAGGGTATATACGCTTGGACTTCACGCATTTAATGAATCTATTAACACATAAGATAGGACTATTTCAACCTCTATAGTCTAACTTCACACAGGACTAATTCCAATCCTGATTACATTAAACCAACCATTCCCTTAACCCTTGGCCTTGCCTCCTTTGGCGCTCCTATCTAACTATCTCTCTAAATAAACCTAATAAAACTATTAACCCCTAATCCATAATTATTATTGGTTATTTGTAGAGCACCAACAGATTCCGCAGCACTATAAACAAAAGCGGAGTACAACAAAACAGTTATAGGGATCAAATGGGTAGAGGGTCCTGCCAAGAGTTTCACTGTTGTAGTCCACTCTTAAGAAGGTAATCTACAGACAGCTGGACTCTTAGGCTTACATGCTAAGGGGGTTCAGGGGATAGCAATGGAGGAGAGGAACTGGTATAAAGAGAGGTTAGTGTAGGTTGTATGCATCCCTGAACAGTAGAGTCTTTAGGGAGCGCTTGAAGCTTTCAAAACTAGGGGAGAGTCTTGTGGAGTGAGGCAGAGAGTTCCACAAGATGGGAGCCAGTCTGGAGAAGTCCTGTAAATGGGAGTGTGATGATGTAACAAATGAGGAGAAGAGTAGGAGGTCATGAGCAGAGTGAAGGGGACGGGAGGGAGAATATCTGGAGACAAGTTCTAAGATATAGGGGGGAGCAGTGCAGTTGAGGGTTTAATATGTCAGAGTGAGAATTTTGTGTTTGATCCCAGAGGCAAGAGGAAGCCAGTGAAGGGATTGGCAGAGAGGTGCAGCAGATGAAGTGTGACGTGTAAGGAAGATGAAAGCCTTGCAGAGGCATTCATTATGGATTGTAAAGGAGCTAGGCGGCAGGTGGGGAGACCAGAGAGGACAGACTTGCAGTAATAGAGGCGGTAAAAGGATGAGAGAGTGGATTAAAATCTTAGTTGTGTCTTGTGTAAGGAAGGGTCTAATTTTAGAGATGTTTTTAAGGTGGAAGCAGCAGGCTTTAGCCAAAGACTGAATGTGAGGAATGAAAGAAAGATCTGAATCAAATGTGACCCAGAGACATCGGGCATGTGGGGATGGAGTTGTCGACAGTTATAGAGAGATTGGCGGTGGAGATTTTGGAAGAAGGGGGGAAAATAAGGAGCTCAGTTTTGGAGAGATTTAGCTTGAGGTAGTGAGAGGACATCCAGGAAGAGATGTGAGAAAGACAGTTGGTGACACGGGTTAGAAAGGAAGGAGAAAGGTCTGGTGCAGAAAAGTAGATTTGGGTGTCATCGGCATACAAACGATATTGGAAACCATGGGACTTTATTAGGGAACCTAGTGATGACGTTTAGATTGAGAAGAGAAGGGGACCGAGGACAGAGCCTTGCAGTACTCCGACAGAATGTGGTGACGGGGCAGAGGAGGCCCCAGAGAAGGCTACACTAAAGGTACGGTTTGAAAGGTAGGAAAAGAGCTACGAGAGGGCTGTGTCACAAATGCTGAAGAATTGGAGGGTTTGGAGCAAAAGAGGGTGGTCAACAGTGTCAAAGCCTGCGGACAGATCAAGGAGGAAAAGCAGATAAAAAGTGGCCTTTTGATGTTGCTGTAAGTAGGTCATTAGTAACCTTAATAATTGCTGTCTCTGTGGAGTGATGGGGCGAAATCTAGATTGCAGTGGGTCAAGGAAGGCGTTTGATGTAAGGATATGGGATAGGCATGTATATACTAGTTTATCAAGAAGCTTTGAGGCAAGATTGAGGAGGGAAATAGGGCGGTAGTTGGATGGGGAGGTAGGACCAAGGGAAGGTTTTTTGAGGATAGGTGTGACTAGTGCATGTTTCAGAAATGAGGGAAATATACCGGTGATGAGGGAGAGGTTGAAAATGTGTGTGAGTATAGGGGTAATGGTAGCAGAGAGGGAGGGGAGTAGCTGTGAGGGGATAGGGTCAAGGGGACAGGTAGTGGCGCAGTATAAGTGCCGAAACTTCTTCCTCAGTAACAGGGGAGAATGAGCTAAGTTTAAGGATATGTGGGTTGTGGTTGATTGAGAGGATTTGAGGGGGTGAGAGAATGGAAATATGCTGAGAGCTGATTTAGTTTCTGATAGAGTCGATTTTGTAAATGAAGTGGCTGGCAAAGTCTTGAGCTGACAGAGAAGTTGTATTAGGAGGTGGGGGAGGGCGGAGAAGAGTATTGAAAGTGGAGAACAGACATTTTGGGTTTGAAGAAAGATTAGAGATAAGAGTAAAGAAGTAGTCTTGCTTATGGAGATTAAAGGCAGAATAGTAGGAGTTCAAGATGAATTTGTAGTGAAGAAAATCAGCTGAATTGTGCCGCTCAGCAGTATGGGAACATCTGCATAGGTACCGTGTCAGAGGAGTATGCCAAGGCTGAGGATGAGTGTGTGATTTCCGAGCTATGGTAAAAGGGGCCAAATTGTCAAGGACGGATGTATTAACCCCTAAGCCATTAACCCACATTGCAAAAAACCTAATAAAACTATTAACCCCTAATCCGCCTTTAACTCACATCACAATAAACCTAATAAAACTATTAACCCCTAATCTGCCAAACACACACAACGCAATAATCCTAATAAATCTATTAACCCCTAATCCGCCAAATGCCCAGAACACAAATAACTAATTAAATTATTAAACCCCCTAATCTAACATCCCCTAAATCAATCCCAATTACCTAAATTAAAAAAATACTAAGTTACTATTAAAATAAAAGCTAACATTACTTAAAAAAATAAAAAAAATTAATCTAAGATTACAAAAAATAAAAAAGTCTAACATTACATAAAATAATAAACCAAATTTTAAAAAATTAAAAAATTAAACCTAATCCCTATGAAAATAAAAAGCCCCCCTAATCTAATACTAAACTACCAATAGCCCTTAAAAGTGCCTTTTGTAGGGCATTGCCCTAAATTAAACAGCTCTTTTACCTTAAAAAATACTAATTCCCCCTTCTAACAGTAAAACACACCACCCAACAAACCCCCCAAAATAAAAAGCCTAACACTAAAAAATCCTAAACTACCCCTTGTCCCTAAAGGGGCATTTGTATAGGCATTGCCCTTAAAAGGGAATTCAGCTCTTTTACTGCCCTTAAAAGGGCATTCAGCTCTTTTAAGAGTGCCCAATACATCCCTAATCTAAAGAACAAAACCCCACAAAAATAAAAAAATCCTAACTCTAACCCCCAAATAGGTACTCACCGTTCCTGGAGTCCAGCGGAGATTTCAGTAGCTCTCATCCTATTGGCTGATTTGAAGAATCAAATCAGCCAATAGGAATGCAAGGGACGCCATATTTAAATGCATACCTTGAATTCACTATTCAGTGTACGGCGGCGATCGTACAAAGAGGATCCTCCATGCTCCATGGCTCCACGGTCGCCGGTCCTGCTCCGCACTCATCTCCGCTCCGTGCCGGCTTGGTCCCGGATGAAGAATGAAGTGGTCCCCACTTGGAAGAAGATGTCAGCTGCTTGGAAGAAGACTTCAGGGGGGTTAGAGTTAGGATTTTTTTTTTTTAATTTTTTTAGATTAGGGATTTTTTTGGCATTCTTAAAAGAGCTTTTAAGGGCAGTAAAAGAGCTGAATGCACTTTTAAGGGCAATGCCCATACAAATGCCCCTTTGTTTCGCCTAGATTTAGAGTTTTGCGGCCAAAGGGGTGCGTTAGCTACGCTGGCTTTTTTCTGGCCGCACCTTTTAAATACCGCTGGTATTTAGAGTTCACAGAATGGCTGCGTTAGGCTCCAAAAAAGGAGCGTAGAGCATATTTAATGCAACTTCAACTTTCGATACCAGCGGTGCTTACGGACGCGGCCAGCTTCAAAAACGTGCTCGTGCACGATTCCCCCATAGAAAACAATGGGGCTGTTTGAGCTGAAAAAAAAACCTAACACCTGCAAAAAAGCCGCGTTCAGCTCCTAACGCAGCCCCATTGTTTGCTATGGGGAAACACTTCCTACGTCTGCACCTAACACTCTAACATGTACCCCGAGTCTAAACACCCCTAACCTTACACTTATTAACCCCTAATCTGCCGCCCCCGCTATCGCTGATCCCTGCATATTATTTTTAACCCCTAATCTGCCGCTCTGTACACCCCCGCCACCTACATTATGTACCCCTAATCTGCTGCCCCTAACACCACCGACCCCTATATTATATCTGCCCCCCACAACGTCGCCGCCAGCTACCTACACTTATTAACCCCTAATCTGCCGAGCGGACCGCACCGCTATTATAATAAAGTTATTAACCCCTAATCCGCCTCACTCCCGCCTTAATGACCCTATAATAAATAGTATTAACCCCTAATCTGCCCTCCCTAACATCGTCGACACCTAACTTCAATTATTAATTAATTAATTATTCAATCAGCCAATCAGATTGAGCTTGCATTCTATTGGCTGTTCCGATCAGCCAATAGAATGCGAGATCAATCTGATTGGCTGATCGGATCAGCCAATCGGATTGAACTTGATTCTGATTGGCTGATTCCATCAGCCAATCAGAATTTTCCTAACTTAATTCCGATTGGCTGATAGAATCCTATTAGCCAATCGGAATTCGAGGGACGCCATCTTGGATGACGTCCCTTAAAGGAACCGTCATTCGTCAGGAAGTCGTCGGTGAAGATGGATGTTCCGCGTCGGCAGGATGAACATGGATCCGGAAGAAAGAAGATTCAAGATGCCGTTGATAGAAGACTTCAGCTGGATCATGGACCTCTTCAGCTACCGCTTGGATGAAGACTTCAGCCGGATCATGGACATCTTCAGCCCCCCACTTGGGCTTGGATCAAGACATCGGAGGAGCTCTTCTGGATCGATCGGTGAACCTGGTATGGTGAAGATAAGGTAGGAAGATCTTCAGGGGCTTAGTGTTAGGTTTATTTAAGGGGGGTTTGGGTTAGATTAGGGGTATGTGGGTGGTGGGTTCTAATGTTGGGGGGGTATTGTATGTGTTTTTTTTTACAGGCAAAAGAGCTGAATTCTTTGGGGCATGCCCCGCAAAGGGCCCTGTTCAGGGCTGGTAAGGTAAAAGAGCTTTGAACTTTTGTAATTTAGAATAGGGTAGGGCATTTTTTTATTTTGGGGGTCTTTGCTATTTTATTAGGGGGCTTAGAGTAGGTGTAATTAGTTTAAAATTGTTGTAATATTTTTCTGATGTTTGTAAATATTTTTTTATTTTTTGTAACTTAGTTCTTTTTTATTTTTTGTACTTTAGTTAGTTTATTTCATTGTATTTATTTGTAGATATTGTATTTAATTAATTTATTGATAGTGTAGTGTTAGGTTTAATTGTAGGTAATTGTAGGTATTTTATTTAATTAATTTATTGATAGTGTAGTGTTAGGTTTAATTGTAACTTAGGTTAGGATTTATTTTACAGGTAATTTTGTAATTATTTTAACTAGGTAGCTATTAAATAGTTATTAACTATTTAATAGCTATTG
Source organism: Bombina bombina (assembly GCF_027579735.1). Classification (NCBI taxonomy): domain Eukaryota; kingdom Metazoa; phylum Chordata; class Amphibia; order Anura; family Bombinatoridae; genus Bombina; species Bombina bombina. Next base: position 1,302,649,464 of record NC_069499.1, read on the forward strand.
TACCTGGTTAAAATAAATACAAAGTTACCTGTAAAATAAATATAAATCCTAAAATAGCTATAATATAATTATAATTTATATTGTAGCTATATTAGGGTTTATTTTTCAGGTAAGTATTTAGCTTTAAATAGGAATAATTTATTGAATAAGAGTTAATTTATTTCGTTAGATTTAAATTATATTTAATTTAGGGGGGTGTTAGGGTTAGGGTTAGACTTAGCTTTAGGGGTTAATCCATTTATTACAGTAGCGGCGAGATTCGGTCGGCAGATTAGGGGTTAATAATTGAAGTTAGGTGTCGGCGATGTTAGGGAGGGCAGATTAGGGGTTAATACTATTTATTATAGGGTTATTGAGGCGGGAGTGAGGCGGATTAGGGGTTAATAACTTTATTATAGTAGCGGTGAGATCCGCTCGGCAGATTAGGGGTTAATAAGTGTAGGCAGGTGGAGGCGACGCTGAGGGGGGCAGATTAGGGGCTAATAAATATAATATAGGGGTCGGCGGTGTTAGGGGCAGCAGATTAGGGGTACATAAGGATAAAGTAGGTGGCGGTCGGCAGATTAGGGGTTAAAAAAATGTAATCGAGTGGCGGCGATGTGGGGGGACCTCGGTTTAGGGGTACATAGGTAGTTTATGGGTGTTAGTGTACTTTAGAGCACAGTAGTTAAGAGCTTTATAAACCGGCGTTAGCCCAGAAAGCTCTTAACTACTGACTTTTTTCTGCGGCTGGAGTTTTGTCATTAGATTTCTAACGCTCACTTCAGCCACGACTCTAAATACCGGAGTTAGAAAGATCCCATTGAAAAGATAGGATACACAATTGACGTAAGAGGATCTGCGGTATGGAAAAGTCGCGGCTGGAAAGTGAGCGTTAGACCCTTTCCTGACTGACTAAAAAAACCGGCGGTAGCCCAAAACCAGCGTTAGGAGCCTCTAACGCTGGTTTTCACGGCTACTGCTCAACTCTAAATCTAGGCCTTAGTGTTAGTTTTTTTTATTTTGGGGGTTTGCTGGGTGGTGGGTTTTACTGTTAGAGGGGGGACTTGGTATTTTTTAAGGTAAAAGAGTTGTTTAACCTAAGGCAATGCACTACAAAAGGCCCTTTTAAGGGCTATTGGTAGTTTGGCATTAGATTAAGGGACACTGAACCCACATTTTTTCTTTCATGATTCAGATAGAGCAGGACATTTTAAGCAACTTTCTAATTTACTCCTATTATCAATTTTTCCTTTTTCCCTTGCTATCTTTATTTAAAAAGCAGGAATGTGATGCACAGGAGCTGGCCCATTTTTGGTTGAGAACCTGGGTTATGCTCGCTTATTAGTGGGTAGATGTAAGCCTGCAATAAGCAAGCGCTATCCATGGTGCTGAACCTTAAATGGACTGGCTGCTAAGATTTACATTCCTGCTTTTAAAATAAAGATAGTAAGAGAACGAAGAAAGATTGATAATAGAAGTAAATTAGAAAGTTACTTAAAATGTCATGCTCTATCTGAATCATGAAAGAAAAAATATGGGTTCAGTGTCCCTTTAGGAGTTTTTTTTAATTTGGGATGGGGGCTTTTATATTTTCATAGGGATTAGGTTTAATTTTTTTATTTTGGATAATTTTGTTTATTATTTTCTGTAATGTTAGACGTTATTATTTTTGGTAATTTTAGATGAATTTATTTTAATATTTATTGCGATGTGGGGGGTATTTTTTATTTTATTTTCTTAGGTGCCGGCAGTTTCTAAAGTGCCGTAAGTCACTGGCGACTCCAGAAATTTGTATTTTCGCACATTTCTGGACATCGCTAGTTTATGTTACTTACGGCACTTTATGAACTGCCGGTGCCGTATATGTGATACCCCGACGTGCGAGGTGAAATTACGGGTGGCATGGGTTTCAGCAGTTGCGCTGAAGCTTGCACCGCATATGTAATCTGGCCCTCTTTGTCTGACTGTATGTGTAGTTGATTTATTTTTTGACTAATAATGAGCACGTTGATTTTGTTTTTAAGTGAATATATTGTGGGCTCCTCCTTTCAGAAATGGGTATAATGATCTATTAATTTATGATATTTATTATAAAACTTAAGTTGGCTAATGCAGGCAATTTGATTGTTGGGTCAGGGTAACAATTTGAGACTTGAACTCTTGTCATCTACCTTAAAATAAATAGCATTTCAGTCACATTGAATTCATACATGTTTTTCATTTACATATAAACAAATTTTTTTTCAGTAAAAAAAAAAGTTAAATCTTTTTTGTTTTATTATTTTTTTTTTAAATTCTAATTTTACAGTTATCATTAACAAATACTACCTATCGGAATACCTTATTTGAAATCTTTAAAGACAAGTCTTCATTGTTTAATTTACTCGAGTTACAAGGGCAAAATATATATTTTTTAATTATTTTTTATTGAACATACATAGAAGTTAAACAAAACATATCAGCAAATAAAAACAATAAAGAAAAATTGATCATTTCAAAATAATATAATTTTGTTCTATGCTTTCACAATTAAAAAAAATAAATACACTTTTTAAAAGTTACTTCATTTTCTATATAAAATACTTTATCACTAAAATGTCTAGGTTCTAACATTACATGAGTCAAGGAAGACATAATATGTGATGTTAGAAAGCTGTGATTTAGGAAGCATTGCCCTATTAAGATTCACAAATTAAGTTAGAGTTTGAAACCAATGATGGATGCATGTATGCATGCCAGACACTAAGTATATGGGAATATTCTTTATGACACCATGCAGTGTGGCATGCTGCCAGTTAGTATTGTGACTCCAGAGGGCATTACCATATGGCATAGGCCTCTAGACATTTAAATAATAATAAAAAAAAAAACCACAAAGCAAACCATTTCAAAACAGATACCCCTTTTCTGTCTTAAATGAGCAATCCAAGAATTATAAAATAGTCTTCAGATTTTAGTCTTTAGGTTTTAGTATGTATCCCATTTATAATGAATGACATAATTCTTATTGATACATTATGAAATTTGAACTATTTAAGTCTTAATGACAAAATTAAAACGAACCAAAACATTATACAGTTATACTAAACAGAGATATATAATATAGTAAAATGAATGAGTCTTTCAAATGAATTTGCACACACTATATTGTGGTATGATCTAATATTCAAAGTCAAATACAATATTATAACATCCTGTATAAAATTATGCTTGATGACCTATTTAATAATTAATTAATTAATTATGCTAACAAAATGATAAATTCTTTAAATTAATGATAATAATCTAACTACTTTATATGGCATTTGCTTTAATACAGTTGTAATTAACTGAAATTTTATAATCCTAGTTGTTGATTTACTTTAACTATAAAATACCATATAATAATTAGAGATATGCATTCAGCAGTTTTTTTCACTGCTGAATGTGGAAGTAGGAAGCTACTTTCGATATTCGGCTCTTTTCAGAGCCGAATTTCCTCTTGTGCAAGTGAAACACACTAAAACCTGTGCAAATCCAGATCTTAGTGTGTTTCACTTGCACAGGAGGTTATTGGTCTCCGAAAAGAGCCAAATACTGAAAACGGCCTGTTACTTCTGTATTCGGCAGTGAATGAAACTGCCGAATGTACATCTATAATAATAATAATAATAATATATCTTATGCTTAATATATTTATTACCTTCTTTCATTTTGGTGAAGATTTCATTTACACCTATAAATCCCACTAAAATAAATGTATCCAGTGTAGATGCTTCTACTGGGGCCATTTGCCTAGTATCAAATAAACATGAGGAACCCATGACGGCCAGTCATGACCAACTCTCAGGTCCTGAAAAAAACAACATTTACTACAACAAGCACAGATATTTACTTGATCTAGAAGAAAACATAGATTTCTAAATTATTATTTTAAATGGTTGAACAGTGTTAACAGATTTCTTGCATATCACCACTTCCTCACACAAGACACAACTAAGATTTGAATCCACTCTTTCATAAATTCCTGCCTTGACTATTGGATCTGCTGCACCTCTCTGCCAATCCCTTCACTGGCTTTCTCTAGCCTCCAGAATAAATTACAAAATCATGGGGAGCAGAGCAATCTACTGAAGCAGCAGGACACATCTTGGAGAAGCTCCAAGCTCCTTTAGGAAGTTTATCTTTAATTTTTACAATTGTACATGTACTTAGGCTGGCAGAATGTACTGAGAATACGTACATAGCCTATGTTCTTCAGCAAAACCACAAAGCATCCATGGGAGTCCACTAGCAGTACGGCCCTAGCTGTTTGTTTGTTGTGAATGATGGATTGTGGGGTTTGAGCTACCACACATTCCCTGCAGATAACTGGGTTACTAGAAGTGTAATTATCCTACTTCACCATTAGACCTGCTGGGGCACCATTTTAAATAATTCCTTTGGAGGCAAAGATAAATGGAAATGGAATAGCGCAACTTCAGCAATGGCTGCTCTTGATAAGTGGAAGAAGTAATCCGGTTGATTCAACAACACTTTTTGAGGCTTGAGCAGTGGCTAGATTAATTTATAATGGAAATGCTTTTAGTTGACCCTGAGCAAGAAGAGTCATCAAATTATACCCTACTGTTGGAAGTCAGAAAGGTGGAAAGCCATATACACCACCTTGAGACTTCTTTGGAGGACCCACAGTGGCTAGACAAGGGTATGTTGATCTCAAGTAGGGCAAGGAGCTGCTGTAGATGTTATAAGGAACGTCAGCAGCCTTGAGGCTTCAGAAGTCAAGATCATTAATGCGAAGATGACAGCTAATCGAGAGGAGAATGTGGCCAGCCCCAGCGTACAGGCAGAAGCTTCCGCTGATATAACAGGGGTTGAGTTTAATAAAAAGAAGTCCTCTGTTAGGTCTCAGAGAACAAACCCTGAGTGAGGGCAACACACTCAGATTGAAACATTGTTTGTCTTGATGCTAAATGTTTGTCTGAGGACATCTGGCTATCTTCCACACTGCTATTTAATATTCACAATTTATATGACAATCTGTGGTTTTGATGACTTTGTGATTAGGGTTGTTAACATGAACTGCCTGCCTATGTGCTACATATAATCATTTTTAAAAAGTATCTCTGCTGTTAGTATATTTGGGGCACAATCTTTTATAAATAGTTGATAACATTTGCTGCTCCAAAATATGAATACTAATGAGGCACAAGATATTGTGCTTTCCCTAATATGATGTCTGTACTTAATTTTTAATTACAAGTTAGTCCTTTACTGCCTTTGTGCTCTAATACAATGTGAATGGTAGCTCATATTAGCATACTTTCTAACATAGATCTATGACTGTTAGTTAGTTTGTGTATACCAGACATGTGGCAGACCAGTATTTGGGGGCAGTAAAGTATTTCCATTAATCATCTCTCATATACAAAATGGTCTGCCTGTATTGCAACATACGGTTGGATCTCTGTATAGTTGGCTTTCTTAACTCAAATTGTTAACATACAACTTAGTATGATAGCCATTTACTGCCAGAGCATTTAGTCTTCTGTTATGGAGAATAGGGTCTATTCCCATATGACACAATTATGTTACACACGAGAGAATGGATCCATTCTGACTTTTTATATAATCGAAATAACTGTTTTTGATCATTGAAGATTACATACATGTGGCTTGTAATAGACTAATCCATGTTGGGTTAGACTAATCCATGGGTTAAATATGTTTTACATTTTGATTTTTTAATAGTACATTTCAGTTTTTGGTGATTTCTTAAGTTTGATTTCTATCTCCATTCCCCTTAAAAAATTGTGTTTATTCAGTGACACAGGATTCTGCCCTCCAGTGTTTAATTGATACATTAGTTCTTTCACCATTGATATTCAGTACCCACTTGAGTTTGTGAACAGCTGATCTCTGTGCAGTCCTGGGCTGGAACTAATTTATAGTTTATGGTTAAAATCAACATAAGTATTAGATCTAGTCCCTACACTAGGGGTTTTCTTATGATCAGTGTTTGATTTTATAAGAATTTTAGTTGTTATCTGGAAGCATCATTCCAGATCTCCAGTGCTTTGTTTTCTATATAATGTTATTCTCCAGTATCATAGTTATATTGTACTAATTATATTTAGGTGGCCAAGCAATGTAGTTGCTGGAAAACCTATTGTTATTGTCATGATTATTATTATTATTTTATTATTATTATTCTGACACTTTTTTATTGTGCATAACTCTTCAACTGCTGGTGCAAAGCTCTTGAAATCAGGTATGCTGGTACAGCCTATAGCTCTGCTACATCTCATGCAACATTGAACTCATAGGTCACATGGCCTGGCAGTCATATTGCTTTTTGCAACTAATTTCAACACACTTTAAAAATTTTCAGCTCTGGAACTGCTTATGTTACAACTTTGAAACTTACTGTGCTCAGTGCTGCTATGATCTAGAGTTGCAGTTGCTCAAGAGAAGTACCTCAGTCACATGATGTGGCAGACATCTTAAATTTGAGTGCAATGAAGCTCAATTTTGCACATATGCTCCTTGCAAGGTCCTCAACCAAGTTTGTTTAAAATGTGATTTTTTTTCATAATCAACATGGCTGCTGGGAGCCATTAACCTTTTTATCAACATTTAATCGCGTACATTTGCACTATTTAACGTATTAAACTATATAACAGTGTAGTAGACACATGATTACACATAGTCTAGACCCCCAAAGAAAATATTGTGCTCAAAGTTCTCACTGCGCAGTCGCCATTGTGAAAAAAAAAAACATTTACAATTTTTTTATGAAACTTCAGCAAACTGTAGAGGTCTATGGTGAGCATTAGTGTATGCAATTTGAAAGCCATACATTACACGGTGTGGTGGCCATTTTGTTTTGTATGCGTTGTTTTTAAAAGCTACAAAAATCTTCTCCGAAACCGCTTATGAGACAGGCGTGAAATTTGGTTTATAGAGTTATCTTATGACTAATATTCAGATTTGTTCAAGAGAAGTCAATTGGTCATGTGGTTTGGCAACCATTTTAATTTGTTCAAAAATTCCTAAAGATATTTTAAAATCAATAATAAGACAAAAACCGTTTGACAAAAATGCTTTATCTTTACCATATTTATTAATATCTATAGTGAGCACTATTGCGCGTAATATGGAGGCTGTATATCACATGATGGCAGATATCTTGGTTTACATGAAAAATTTGAATATTTGTGAATTTCCTGTATAACCTTATATTATGGCCTAGAATCAAAATTGTTAATTTTAAAACAATTGGTCCCATGGTGTGGCAGCCATACTGGTTTACAAAACATTTAGATTTTTTTCTTTCTTTACAACCGCTTAAGATAGAGGTTTTAAACTTGCTATATAGCTTTATATTGTGACTTAGCTCCTAATATGCCATTGCAAAGGCAATGCGCTTGGCCATCTTTATTGATCCTTACAGCTATATAATATATTTGTTTCTTAAAGGTCTAAAAGATGCCTGATGTGTTTCCCCTATTAATCCCTTTCATATATTTCTTATTCAGCTAGATTGATTTGGATGCATAATTTTGCTTTGTTACTATCTCTTTCTGTCCTTAGTTGTGCTGTTTACTATTTATAAAATTAAATTCACAAGGACAGCAACATAATGTTCTTTTACCATTTATTGGCACCAACAAAACACAATGTTTCGGGAGTTGTGTTTTGTTGGTTTCAATAAATGGTAAAAGAACATTGTGATGCTGTCCTTGTGAATTTACTATTGTTAAGAGAATTGCAGTCTCCCTACAGCGTGTACAGGTACAGGTGTGCTGGACTTCACTTTGATTATTCTGTTTACTATTTATGCAAAGTCTAAGAGTGAGCTCACTAATATAAGGAGAATATCTTGAAATTAAAGTTTATGCATATTTTAAATAGAAAATGTGAGGTATATTCCATGAGTGCTTCAGGTTAGTTTGTGATGTAGCAGATGTAACTGTTCACTTGCTACAATGATTTTCTTTTATACAGTCAAATGTTATCTAAGATATCACTTCTCTTATGTAACAGACACCAAATTGTTTATTTGTAGCTTGCATAATTGATATGGTCTTTCTTTTTATATCTGCTAATTGAGATGTTACTTCTCTGTTGTATTGCACTTTAAACCTCAATAAAAAATATTTTTTTTTCTAATTATAATAAATAAATAAATCCTGACCCTTATATTCAGTGCCTTCAGTAACCCGGCTTCCTTGTCTCCAGATACTGTCCAACCTTTCCCCTTCACTCTGCCCATAACCACGTCTATCAATCTTCTCTCTTCTCACATTCTCTTTTACAGGACTTCCCAATCTTGTGAAACTCTCTACAAAGCTCCACAAGACTCATATCTATCTATCTATCTATCTATCTATCTATCTATCATCTATCTATATACTCAAATACCAGAGTACTGCAGTATGCAGTAATACCTTTTTTTATTGGGCTGGTTTTTGAGCATCTTATCTACTGGACTAATATGGCTAATCTTCACTATATATATATATATATATATATATATATATATATATATATACTGTATATATAAGTTTCAAGCATTTCCTTAAAGCCTCTACTATTCAGGGATGCATTCAATGTCCAATAAAATGTATTACCCCAGTTCCGCTCCTTTTGTTAGTCTCTTGCACCCCCTTAGCATTCAAGCTTACAAGCTCAGCTCTCCCGTAGATCACATTCTTGAAAGGTGATCAACAGCTGGCAACTTTTGGCAGGGCCCTCTACCCATTCATCATCAGGTGAATAATTTGCATCTTAAATGCTACCTTTTTTTATTATACTATTTAACACTGCAGAATCTGTTCTACAAATAAATGAAAATATCAATTGTAATACAGTGGGGATTCCCAGATTAGGGCATAAATCCCAATCTATCAGCAGCGGAATTTTCTGCTCTTTCACTGGTACAAAAAGGATACTTTTTAATTTGGCTGATCACAATAGTGAGTTTTTGGCTGATACCCGCACTGACAGGATTTTGGATCCTTTATAAAAGCTTTATATTTTATGGGGCCAAAAAGTACTCGGTGATCACTATACTTTTTCAAGTAATTTTTCAACAACTTTTAGAGCCTAGTTTTGACTTTACAATTTTGACACATCTAGGCACTTGATAAGTCCTCGAAAGGGCATTTTTGGACATCTTTAACACTATTTGAAAACATCTTGCCTATATATAAAACACTCTGAAATCGCCACAAGAGACATTCTTGAGATTCATTACCATACATGGTATTGATTCATTAAAGCTCTATTCATCCCTATTGTAGAGGCTGTGTATAGGGAACACAGCACACATTTACATAGTATAGGTACATATACATATGTATATGAGTTGAGTATGTGATATCCTGAACAGAGCATCTGCCGGAAAAGTCACTCTTAGAACCCCAACATCTACAAATGGAGTGTTTTTTTACATTTGATTTGTAATATTTGATTGCAGGTCACAATCACACTGATGTCACTAACAGTACTAGCATCTTTTAAACACAGTTTTTAAAAGAGGATTGCTTAAAGGGACAGTCTAGTGAATATTAAAATGTCATGATTCAGATAGGACATGCAATTTTAATTTACTTTTATCATTAAATTTGCTTTTTCTCTTGGTATTCTTTGTTGAAAGCTAAACCTAGGTATGCTCATATGCTAAGGTGAAAGCCCTTGGCAGCCATCTCTTATGTTAGTGCATTTCAACAGAGTTTCACAGATAGACAGTGCTAGTTCATATGTGTCATATAAATAACATTGTGCTTACTCCCATGGAGTTATTTATTAGTCAGGTCTCATTGGCTAAAATGCAAATCTGTCAATAAAACTGAAATAAGGTGGCAGTCTACAGAAGCTGAGCTATAAGGTAATCACAGAGGTAAAACGTTTATTAATATAACTGTTTTGATTATGCAAAACTGGGGAATAGGTAATAAAGGGATTATTTATCTTTTTAAACAAAACAAATTCTGGAGTAGACTGTCCCTTTAATCATTACTGTCTTAATTAAAGGGACAGTTTACTGAAAAATGTTCTCCCCTTTAATTTGTTCCCAATGATCCACTTTACCTGCTGATGTGTATTAAATTGTTTACAAGTATTTCCATTACCCTTATATTGGCATTTGAAATAGATTATTTAGCCTATGGTATCCCCACCCACCCTTTGGCCTCGAGGCCAAGCTGTGTAAACAGCCAGTAGAAGAAATTACACTCCCAGTGGGTTATAGAAGAGATAAGGTAATAAAATGTTAATTTTCCATTGTTCTCTCCAAATATTGATGATTGGTTTATGGACAGATATAAAATAAAGAAGCTGTATATTTACTCAATGTGATAAAGTAATGAGATCTGATTATACATAAAAGCTCAACCCATTTTATTAGGTTGTGGCTTCAAAACACAAAATCAGCTAAGTCATATAAACAAATAAGCCTTAAAAAAGCAAATCTCATACATTTTATTCGTTGCAGCTGGTATAAAAAGTAATTGGAAACACATTAATGGAAAAACAATTTTATAGTATACTATCCCTTTAACTATTTAATACATTTCAATCTGCACCACTTCTAACTCATCTGAACGCATCTTTTAGGTTGTCAGGAAGGGGCAGACTGTGCACTGTTTTTCTATCACAATATGGTTGCTTTTCCACTTTGAAAAGTATTTTTCTAAACAATATTTACAACTATTTGGCTAGATTACGAGTTTTGCGTTAAGCTGAAAAAGCAGCGTTAACAGGTCCTAACGCTGCTTTTTCACTACCGCTATTACGAGTCTTGCAGATTTAGGGGCACCGCACACTTCTTTGGCCTTACCGCAAATCGACTTACGTAAACTTTGTAAACCCTTTTTTCTATGGGACTTCCATAGCGCTGGTATTACGAGTCTGTCCTAGGAGGCCAAAAAGTGAGCAGTACACCCTCTACCTCCAAGATTTCTAACGCATTCTAAAGTCAGTAGTTATGAGTTTTACACTACGCTTTAGCATAAAACTCATAACTAAAGTGCTAAAAAGTACACTAACACCCATAAACTACCTATTAACCCCTAAACCGAGGCCCTCCTGCATCGCAAACACTATAATAAAATTTTTAACCCCTAATCTGCCTCTCCGGACATCGCGCCACTATAATAAACTTATTAACCCCTAAACCGCTGCACTCCCGCCTCACAAACACTAGTTAAATATTAACTCCTAGTCTGCCGCCCCTAACATTGCCACCACCTACATTATACTTATTAACCCCTTATCTGCCGTCCCCAACGTCGCTGCCACTATATTAAATGTATTAACCACTAAATCTAAGTCTAACCCTAACCCTAACACCCCCTAACTTAAATATAATTTAAATAAATCTAAAGAAAATTACTATAAGTAACTAAATTAATCCTATTTAAAACTAAATACCTATAAAATAAACCCTAAGATAGCTACAATATAACTAATAGTTACATTGTAGCTAGCTTAGGGTTTATTTTTTATTTTACAGGAAAGTTTGTATTTATTTTAACTAGGTAGAATAGTTATTAAATAGTTATTAACTATTTAATAACTACCTAGCTAAAATAAATACAAATTGACCTGTAAAATAAAACTTAACCTAAGTTACACTAACACCTAACACTACACTACAATTAAATAAATTAACTAAATCAAAAACAATTAAATAAATTAAATTAGCTAAATCACAAAAACAAACAAACACTAAATTAAAGAAAATAAAAAACAAATTACAGATCTGTAAACTAATTACACCTAACCTAATAGCCCTATAAAAATAAAAAAAGCCCCCCCAGAATAAAAAACCCCCAAACCTAAACAAAACTATCAATAACCCTTAAAAGGGCCTTTTGCGGGGCATTGCCCCAAAGTAATCAGCTCTTTTACCTGTAAAAAAAATAATACAAACAACCCCCCCAACAGTAAAACTCACCACCCACACAACCAACCCCCCAAATAAAATACTAACTAAAAAACCTAAGCTCCCCATTGCCCTGAAAAGGGTATTTGGATGCACATTGCCCTTAAAAGGGCATTTAGCTCTCTAACCTAAAAGATAAACCCACCCAATACACTGTTAAAAAAACATAACACTAACCCCCTGAAGATCGACTTACTGTTCTGAAGACTGGACATCCATCCTCAAGGAAGCGGCAGAAGTCTTTATCCAACCGGGCCGAAGTCTTCAACGAAGCCGGGAGAAGTCTTCATCCAAGCCGGACGAAGTGGTCCTCCAGACGGGCAGAAGTCTTCATCCAGACGGCATCTTCTATCTTCATCCATCCGACGTGGAGCGGGTCCATCTTCAAGACATCCAAAGCAGAGCATCCTCTTCATCCGGAGCCTTCTTACTAAATGAAGGTTCCTTTCCTTTAAATGACGTCATTCAAGATGGCGTCCCTTAGATTCCGATTGGCTGATAGAATTCTATGTGTTAGGTGTAAACATAACTTTAGTTTCCCCATAGGAATCATTAAATTAACTAAATCAAAAACAATTAAATAAATTAAATTAGCTAAATCACAAAAACAAACAAACACTAAATTAAAGAAAATAAAAAACAAATTACAGATCTGTAAACTAATTACACCTAACCTAATAGCCCTATAAAAATAAAAAAAGCCCCCCCAGAATAAAAAACCCCCAAACCTAAACAAAACTATCAATAACCCTTAAAAGGGCCTTTTGCGGGGCATTGCCCCAAAGTAATCAGCTCTTTTACCTGTAAAAAAAATAATACAAACAACCCCCCCAACAGTAAAACTCACCACCCACACAACCAACCCCCCAAATAAAATACTAACTAAAAAACCTAAGCTCCCCATTGCCCTGAAAAGGGTATTTGGATGCACATTGCCCTTAAAAGGGCATTTAGCTCTCTAACCTAAAAGATAAACCCACCCAATACACTGTTAAAAAAACCTAACACTAACCCCCTGAAGATCGACTTACTGTTCTGAAGACTGGACATCCATCCTCAAGGAAGCGGCAGAAGTCTTTATCCAACCGGGCCGAAGTCTTCAACAAAGCCGGGAGAAGTCTTCATCCAAGCCGGACGAAGTGGTCCTCCAGACGGGCAGAAGTCTTCATCCAGACGGCATCTTCTATCTTCATCCATCCGACGTGGAGCGGGTCCATCTTCAAGACATCCAAAGCAGAGCATCCTCTTCATCCGGAGCCTTCTTACTAAATGAAGGTTCCTTTCCTTTAAATGACGTCATTCAAGATGGCGTCCCTTAGATTCCGATTGGCTGATAGAATTCTATGTGTTAGGTGTAAACATAACTTTAGTTTCCCCATAGGAATCAATGGGGCTGCGTTACTGAGATTTAAGCTGCTTTTTGGCAGGTGTTAGACTTTTTCTCAGCTGGCTCTCCTCATTGATGTCTATATGCACCTATAACCAGCTCACCGCTGACTTAAGCAGCGCTGGTATTTAAGTACCTTGCCTTTTAACGCCGGGTTTGTAAAAACCCGTAATACCAGCGCTGTAGGTAAGTGAGCGGTGAAAAAAAACTGCTCCTTAGCACTGCATAGCTCCTAATGCAAAACTCGTAATCTGGCTGAGTGTTTGGTAACAATTTCTAATTTGGCGTGGAGCAAATCACAGATAGAAGCCCATCACCTAGATTACAAGTTTTGCATTATGAGTCAAATAACATTGTTACGGAACATAACGCTTCATTTTCCCTAACGCTGCTATTGCAAGTTTCCGTAGCGCCACAAATATCCCCATCTATGCTCAAATCCATAACGCTCACCCAGACCCAGTAGTTATTGATATACTGATACCAAAAACATTCACGAATCATTTCAAAAATATCATACAAAGTACACTTACACTCATACAAACACTATACAATTTTTCATTTTTATTAAAATATTTTTATTTACAAAATATAATGGATCAAAGTTACGAGATCTCAGGTGTTAGAAAAAAAAATGCACACAAACCCATTTTACATTGACTTACATAGACATACGTGAACATACTCTCATTTACAAATATCATCACATACATACAGAATTAGATACATACAAACAATATACAGCACATTACGTACACAAAACATTTTTTATTTTGAAATTAACATGATTTAGGTACTTTTTTTTCACAGAAGGACATGACGTCACTCACTTTACGCTCAACACAAATGTTTTTTTCATTGCAATTTCTCTCCTCCATTGACTTCTATGCGGAATACATGCTTGTGCATGTCTGTCCTAGGAGGCCAAAAAGTGAGCAGTACACCCTCTACCTCCAAGATTTCTAACGCATTCTAAAGTCAGTAGTTATGAGTTTTACACTACGCTTTAGCATAAAACTCATAACTAAAGTGCTAAAAAGTACACTAACACCCATAAACTACCTATTAACCCCTAAACCGAGGCCCTCCTGCATCGCAAACACTATAATAACATTTTTAACCCCTAATCTGCCTCTCCGGACATCGCGCCACTATAATAAACTTATTAACCCCTAAACCGCTGCACTCCCGCCTCACAAACACTAGTTAAATATTAACTCCTAGTCTGCCGCCCCTAACATTGCCACCACCTACATTATACTTATTAACCCCTTATCTGCCATCCCCAACGTCGCTGCCACTATATTAAATGTATTAACCACTAAATCTAAGTCTAACCCTAACCCTAACACCCCCTAACTTAAATATAATTTAAATAAATCTAAAGAAAATTACTATAAGTAACTAAATTAATCCTATTTAAAACTAAATACCTATAAAATAAACCCTAAGATAGCTACAATATAACTAATAGTTACATTGTAGCTAGCTTAGGGTTTATTTTTTATTTTACAGGAAAGTTTGTATTTATTTTAACTAGGTAGAATAGTTATTAAATAGTTATTAACTATTTAATAACTACCTAGCTAAAATAAATACAAATTGACCTGTAAAATAAAACTTAACCTAAGTTACACTAACACCTAACACTACACTACAATTAAATAAATTAACTAAATCAAAAACAATTAAATAAATTAAATTAGCTAAATCACAAAAACAAACAAACACTAAATTAAAGAAAATAAAAAACAAATTACAGATCTGTAAACTAATTACACCTAACCTAATAGCCCTATAAAAATAAAAAAAGCCCCCCCAGAATAAAAAACCCCCAAACCTAAACAAAACTATCAATAACCCTTAAAAGGGCCTTTTGCGGGGCATTGCCCCAAAGTAATCAGCTCTTTTACCTGTAAAAAAAATAATACAAACAACCCCCCCAACAGTAAAACTCACCACCCACACAACCAACCCCCCAAATAAAATACTAACTAAAAAACCTAAGCTCCCCATTGCCCTGAAAAGGGTATTTGGATGCACATTGCCCTTAAAAGGGCATTTAGCTCTCTAACCTAAAAGATAAACCCACCCAATACACTGTTAAAAAAACCTAACACTAACCCCCTGAAGATCGACTTACTGTTCTGAAGACTGGACATCCATCCTCAAGGAAGCGGCAGAAGTCTTTATCCAACCGGGCCGAAGTCTTCAACGAAGCCGGGAGAAGTCTTCATCCAAGCCGGACGAAGTGGTCCTCCAGACGGGCAGAAGTCTTCATCCAGACGGCATCTTCTATCTTCATCCATCCGACGTGGAGCGGGTCCATCTTCAAGACATCCAAAGCAGAGCATCCTCTTCATCCGGAGCCTTCTTACTAAATGAAGGTTCCTTTCCTTTAAATGACGTCATTCAAGATGGCGTCCCTTAGATTCCGATTGGCTGATAGAATTCTATGTGTTAGGTGTAAACATAACTTTAGTTTCCCCATAGGAATCATTAAATTAACTAAATCAAAAACAATTAAATAAATTAAATTAGCTAAATCACAAAAACAAACAAACACTAAATTAAAGAAAATAAAAAACAAATTACAGATCTGTAAACTAATTACACCTAACCTAATAGCCCTATAAAAATAAAAAAAGCCCCCCCAGAATAAAAAACCCCCAAACCTAAACAAAACTATCAATAACCCTTAAAAGGGCCTTTTGCGGGGCATTGCCCCAAAGTAATCAGCTCTTTTACCTGTAAAAAAAATAATACAAACAACCCCCCCAACAGTAAAACTCACCACCCACACAACCAACCCCCCAAATAAAATACTAACTAAAAAACCTAAGCTCCCCATTGCCCTGAAAAGGGTATTTGGATGCACATTGCCCTTAAAAGGGCATTTAGCTCTCTAACCTAAAAGATAAACCCACCCAATACACTGTTAAAAAAACCTAACACTAACCCCCTGAAGATCGACTTACTGTTCTGAAGACTGGACATCCATCCTCAAGGAAGCGGCAGAAGTCTTTATCCAACCGGGCCGAAGTCTTCAACAAAGCCGGGAGAAGTCTTCATCCAAGCCGGACGAAGTGGTCCTCCAGACGGGCAGAAGTCTTCATCCAGACGGCATCTTCTATCTTCATCCATCCGACGTGGAGCGGGTCCATCTTCAAGACATCCAAAGCAGAGCATCCTCTTCATCCGGAGCCTTCTTACTAAATGAAGGTTCCTTTCCTTTAAATGACGTCATTCAAGATGGCGTCCCTTAGATTCCGATTGGCTGATAGAATTCTATGTGTTAGGTGTAAACATAACTTTAGTTTCCCCATAGGAATCAATGGGGCTGCGTTACTGAGATTTAAGCTGCTTTTTGGCAGGTGTTAGACTTTTTCTCAGCTGGCTCTCCTCATTGATGTCTATATGCACCTATAACCAGCTCACCGCTGACTTAAGCAGCGCTGGTATTTAAGTACCTTGCCTTTTAACGCCGGGTTTGTAAAAACCCGTAATACCAGCGCTGTAGGTAAGTGAGCGGTGAAAAAAAACTGCTCCTTAGCACTGCATAGCTCCTAATGCAAAACTCGTAATCTGGCTGAGTGTTTGGTAACAATTTCTAATTTGGCGTGGAGCAAATCACAGATAGAAGCCCATCACCTAGATTACAAGTTTTGCATTATGAGTCAAATAACATTGTTACGGAACATAACGCTTCATTTTCCCTAACGCTGCTATTGCAAGTTTCCGTAGCGCCACAAATATCCCCATCTATGCTCAAATCCATAACGCTCACCCAGACCCAGTAGTTATTGATATACTGATACCAAAAACATTCACGAATCATTTCAAAAATATCATACAAAGTACACTTACACTCATACAAACACTATACAATTTTTCATTTTTATTAAAATATTTTTATTTACAAAATATAATGGATCAAAGTTACGAGATCTCAGGTGTTAGAAAAAAAAATGCACACAAACCCATTTTACATTGACTTACATAGACATACGTGAACATACTCTCATTTACAAATATCATCACATACATACAGAATTAGATACATACAAACAATATACAGCACATTACGTACACAAAACATTTTTTATTTTGAAATTAACATGATTTAGGTACTTTTTTTTCACAGAAGGACATGACGTCACTCACTTTACGCTCAACACAAATGTTTTTTTCATTGCAATTTCTCTCCTCCATTGACTTCTATGCGGAATACATGCTTGTGCATGCGACCTGCCTCTTTCTGTAACGCATGCAATATATTTTTCTCCTTTAAAACTCGTAATAAAAGCGTTAGAATTGTGGCGCTAATTCATTCATTCTTGCGTTGGTCCCGCTATTACAAATAGATCAAGAAATAGACTATTTGACACTGGAGTTATGGGTTTTTCTTGTGTGAACATCACTACAACATTAAATTATTTTACAAAATTACATCAACTATAAATCACGATCAATTATATCATAAACAATACGAAATTGGTTTCAAGAATTAAATCATATTTAAACAGACAGAAAAAATACTTTTTAAGATTTCATTATTCACAAACGGTAGGCAATTTTAAACACTTGTCTCATTTAAGTCTATTATAGCATTTCATTTATTCAAGTCATATGCTTGGATGAACAGCCTATCTAGATAGGCTCACCAGATGATGATTGATGGCTGCACATACATGCCTTTTGTCATTGCCTCATACATGTGCATTGCTATTCATTCAACAAACCATATAGAAACAATGAACACATTTACATCATACAAGTACGTTGGAAGGTTGGTTAACATTGGATTCTCTCTCTCAATCGTGAAAGAGAAATTATGGCTTTAGTGTCCCTTTAACATCACAATTTAAAAATTAGATACCATTAGGAATTAAGTACAATAATAAGATATCATTAGAAAATATTATAGATGTCGCTTTTTTGGAAGGTACAACAATGCTATACTGCTTTATATTAATCAACTTATGTGGGAGAGAATCACAATACATACATATATGTACATAACACACATAACACAACAGCAAAACACACATTTATCTTTTTAATCATCATACAATAAGAATGTTGCAAAATACAACAACACAACGAAGATTTGCAAACTAGACAGGCATGTTGCTAATATGATGACATCATTCTAAGCTTCAACCATACAGATTACTGCATTAGGACTGTACCGCCCCTTTCATTAGTTTCTCACTCAATATTACAATATTACATATACATAGACGAGAGGGTTTGAAGATCTTTATTATTATTGTGATTTCAATGGGACACGTAAAATATTGGCATCTCAACAATCACTTATAAATATAATATTATAGATGTCAGCCGGAAGATCTTCATTATTTTTGCAGTTTCAATGGGACACGTAAAATATTGAGATGTCGCAAATCACCTATATATATACTAGATGTCAGCCGTTACTTTATCATTTTGCAACAATATTGCAGCAACATTGATCAAGCAGATTCTATGCCATGTCTATGCACACATTATACACAAGTATGCACTTTCAATCATGTTAGCGTGGACGTGTGGTTTTAACTATACGATCGCGTTTACTAAGTATTTGATACGCATATGAACAAACATCACAAATATTTACTGTATATGTTAGATTTTACACTTTCACATTACAATTTATTGGAGAAAAACAAAATTTCAGCAAACACCAAAAAAACGCCCACTTTGAAAGCATTCGCGCCGCTCACATACAATCAAGTGGATACAATCAGCAATAATTACGAACACACTACCATTGGACATTTTGCACTATAAATCCCCCAAAACCATGGCCAAAGTGTCCCTTGTGATCGACATTGTATCAAATCGCTTTTGTGTTTTTGCATACCTTGTTACTCCTTGTGTGTTTGCTCTGCTGTTTGGCTTTGTGCTGCTTGGCTTTGCAAATATGGATGATCCTCAGTTAGCTTGTGCAGGTGCTGTTGTACAAGTTATGTACAACAGAGTAAAGTGGGCTCGGCATCTCCAAGAGAGGCGTGGGGAACGTCTGATCAGAGGTCCTCGTGGTGAAAGGGTGAGGCCCACCTTTGAGAACATGAGCAACTTTGAGATTTATGACAAGTATAGGCTCAATCGAGAGCAACTCATAAGCCTTTACAAAGTACTTAAACCTCACTGGAGCCACGTAAACGTATGCAGACTGCAATCCCTGGCATGACCAAGATGCTATGCTGCATACATGTCCTGGCCTCCGGAACCTTTCAATCTAGAGAGGGGTACATGCATGGGTTGTCCCAGGGTACATTCTCTGTGGTTTTTGACAAGTTTCTGAACGCCATGGTACCAGTTTGTAAGATTTACATAGGATTCCCTCAAAATGAGGATAATTGGAGGCACATCAAGAGGGAATTCTATGCAATAGCTCAAATGCCCAATGTCTTAGGAGCAATAGATTGCACCCACATTGTGCTGCGTGCTCCAGCAGATGATCGGCCCTTCCGAAATTGCAAACCTTTTCATAGTCTCAATGTGCAGTTCGTTTGCGACTCATGGATGCGGATTATACAGGTGCGCACAAATTTTGGGGGGGCTTGTCATGATGCCTGTCTCCTCAGGCAGTCCTCACTCTGGCAGCAGTTTGAGGACAGACAGTTTCCCCATGGGTGGCTCGTTGGTGAGTACTTGTGCACAGCACGGCTCTGAAGTTAGACAATTGCCACTGTAATGTTCACAAACAGTTGTGTTTGTGTAATGTTTAGATCTAGGATGCGCTTTAACCATTTATTTGTCTCTTTCAGCAAATGTCTAGTTTTAGCTCCAAACAGATATGTAGCAGGTCATAGCTTAAATGTGCAGATATAGGATGCGATTTAACCATTTATTTTTCTCTTTCAGCAAATGTCTAGTTTTAGCAACAAACAAATATGTAGCAGGTCATAGCTTAAATGTGCAGGTATAGGATGCACTTTAACCATTTGTCTCTTTTAGCAAATGTCTAGTTTTAGCGAAAAACGCATATGAAGCAGGTCATAGCTTAAATGTGCAGATATAGGATGCGATTTAACCATCTATTTGTCTCTTTTTTTGCAAATGTCCAGTTTTAGAAACAAACAGATATGTAGCAGGTCATAGCTTAAATGTGGAGATGTAGGATGCGATTTAACCATTTATTTGTCTCTTTCAGCAAATGTCTAGTTTTAGCAAAAACGCATATGTAGCAGGTCATAGCTTAAATGTACAGATATAGGATGCACTTTAACAATTTGTCTCTTTCAGCAAATGTCTAGTTTTAGCAACAAACAGATATGTAGCAGGTCATAGCTTAAATGTGCAGTTATAGGATGCGATTTAACCATTTATTTGTCTCTTTCAGCAAATGTCTAGTTTTAGCAACAAACAGATATGTAGCAGGTCATAGCTTAAATGTGCAGATATAGGATTCGATTTAACCATTTATTTGACAATTTCCGCAAATGTCTAGTTTAGGCAATTTTCGTATACTCAAATGCATTGTATCATTCATTGTATTTAAATGTATTTTCATATCATACATTTTAAGATATTTGTAATATTGGCATTTTGTCATGTCATTATTTATAGGTGATTCGGTTTACATGAGGCGGCCTTGGCTCATTACGCCTATACGTAACTCCACAGATGACGCCCAGGTGCGCTATAATCGGGCACACAAGCAGACTAGGACTGTAGTGAAGCGGATGTTTGGGCTCCTCAAAATGTGGTTAAGATGCCTAGACAGGTCTGGAGGAGCCCTCCAATACAGCCCTAGTAAGGTGGTGAAGATCGTTATAGCCGCAGCATCCTGCATAATATAGCTCAGCGGGCTGGGATGCTGCAGGCCGTCCAGGCACCCTGAGACCTCCTCCAAGATGAGGAGGACAACCCAGTTCTAGAGGGGCCATTCCGGGACGAGGGGGTCAATGTCAGAGACAACATCATCAACCACTACTTCAGGCGGTAAATACTATACGTTATATAGGAGCATTGCGAATATGTGAGACTTTTAGGAAAATTAAAGTAGAATCATGCGAACATGTTAGGAATGTTCAAGAACTGATTATAGCAAAATCTAAATTATATTTTATTATCATAGGTAATTTATACATCAGATGATTCTAGCATTGGCTCCTGTAATGACTTCACCACCTGATTTGTAAAGACAACATCATATGGTAAGTAGGCACAATGTATGGACTGAGACGGGGGGGGGGTTATTTTGCACAATGATCCATCATATGGCATACAAGTAGTTTCAATGTATTATTTAGTTTAGACATTATTGGATTTTAGATATTCTGAAAGGGATACATGCCACAGATAGTAGATTAAGGGATACTTTGAAGCACATAGCATTGCCAAAGTCATACACCAGAGGTTAAGTCTGCACAATGTATGTCACTCAGTTTAACACTTCATTGATAAAACATAACACAAAAGAGGCTACATATGCTTAGTAAGCTATTGCTATAAACATATTAGGAAATAGGTAGTGTTAGGGAGAGGGATGAAAAACTATGTACAATTTGTTGAGATACTTGATTTTCAATTTATTTTACATTAGGGAGATGACTTCATCTACAGACTGAAAGTGAAGAATATCAATGTGAAAATGTCTGTGGCATTGTCTTTCAACTGTGCTGACTTTGACAAACATATAAAGACACCTTCACATTGTAAGTATACCCATTGTATGGAACCAAATGGGGGGGGGGGGGGGTGGCCCCTGATCCATAGCAGAACTATGTACCATTTTATTAGAGATTTAATGTACACTTGATTTTCCGTTAGGGAGATTGACTTCATCTACAGACTGAAAGTGAAAAATACCAGACTGAAAGTGAAGAACAAGTGTACACAATTATATGGAACAAGACTGGGAATGCAGGATACATCCTATGGTTTTCTCTTTTCTTTTAGATGGTATTTCACAATCCTCTATTTTGAAAGTAATGAATATGACACATAATGAAGATGAACTAATATTTTGAATAGAATTGACTTTTAAAGACCATACATCCAGGTTAGTTTGCACAATGCATGCTATTAAGAATCATAGGAGGAATAATGTGCAACTAATTCATAATATATTGAATGTGACAGACAATTTTAAACATGTCCTATTTTTGAAGACATTTATTTAATATACATTCCCTCTACTTTGTGATAGAGAGGAGTCAGATTGTGATAAATCAGACAGATAAGGGGATACATTTCATTGTTGACATTTAGGTATATTAGTTTTTGATGGGAAGGGAAATATTACATTCAAGTATGTCCCTCATACAATTGAATAATTAGGAATATATGTACAAGATTGGATATTAGGCATTAAATATCTTTACATACTATATATTTTTTATTTATTTAAATACATTATATATATAAATATATATATATATATATATATATATATATATATATATATATATATATATATATATATATATGTATATATTAGGACATGTAAACAAAATATTAGTCCCATGACTGTTTGTTAAAGTATCTATTTTACAAGCACATGCCTGATATTAAAAATAATACAGTTGCAATTTTAAGAAAAAAATTTAAATATCAACACAGCTCAAGCAGATAATGAGCGTTAAAATCTTGTATTTTAGAAAAGTGAAGGTGGAGTTAGATACAGCCATCTAATTTTTGGTTTTGTGATTTAGAGATGTACAAATCCTAAAATGTTAAGGACAAGGTTATACAGTATATAGGTCTACTTAATAACTTTGGTCATATCACTTTTAAGAAAAAAAGTAGGGTGAACTTGTTAAATTACAGTGACAGTGTAGTTTAATTTTATATTCACATTCAAATATCTATCATTTTTTTTTTAAAACATTTTAACATATTCTTAAAATAAATATAGTTTAGTTATTATTGTATCATTATATGCAAGGTAACCTAGGTAGATTAAATTATCTTTAAAGAAAACACGATAGCTACGTTTATTTTCACATTTAGACAAAGCTAGTTATTGTATGACATATTGATGACTTTTCACTCTAGTGGAGTCATTTGAAGGAACAGTTAACTCATAGATATTTCAAAATATAATTTCTCACAATAATCCTCTTTACCTGCTGGAGTGTATAAAATTGTTTACAAGTATTTCTGTTACCCTTAATTTATATTTTCAAATAGTTTATTTCTTCTATGTGTCTCCACCTATTTATAATGTTTTTGTCCTTAAGGCAAAGCTGTGTAAACACAGCCGTTATAAGATATTTCACTCCCAGTGGGGCATACAATATATAAGGTAATACAAATTTTAAAAAATGTAGGTTGATTATTTTGAGTGGACAGTTCACATACAACGTCCTCACACAGGTCAAATGTATATTCATATAACAGGCTCGAGTATGCAGTAATGTGTATTAAAGTAAATATCAATTTTTAGTTTACTGTCCCTTTAAATGTATATAACCTTTCACGGGGTTTACACTCATCTATTTAAATATATATTTAGACATGACTGCATGTATATTTAAAAAATTTCCCATAGCATATTTACTATTAGAATATTGGCTATTATGTCAACTATTTAGTTAGAGTTAATAGCTTTTGATGGCTATTTCATTTGTAGTGAAAGGGTAATGCAACCAAAAGTTAATCTTCCATGATTCACACAGAGCAGATTTGAATCTAAAATAAAAATGGACTTTAATAATCACATATGGTTCATTCTCATGTTCTCCTAAGTTTGCACAAACTTTATGCATAGGCTTATGAGCAGAAAAGCATTACTGGGTGATATCTTCTTATTTGTGGGTGGGCAACAATGCATAGTTGCAATGTTTAGACAGATGTCTTTAGATACTTCACACTATTGCACATCTGCTCCTTAACAATAAAGACACCTTGAAAATAAAAATTATATGTGAGCATTTCAGACAAATTCATGCTCTATTTCTTTTTTTTAAAATTAAGGAACAGAAACGTTGATTTTCCATTTAAAAATAGTCCCTTTATATTTCTCAAAGTAACGTCCATTATAAATACAAATGACGCATTTCACCATTATTGAAATATAGCGTGGTAAACGTATCGTACAACACGAGATTCGCATCTATGTAAAGTCAAATCTAATTTCACGCACTAGCACACAATCGATGTGCATCTAAAATATTTGTAAACTTTTATTAAAGAACTTGATCAATATAAAATATTGAAATGTGTCATATTCAACATTTACTAATGTGACTGGATTATATTTACTATCGTGAGTAAAAATAAAATCTAGTTCAAATGTCAACAAAATATATTAATATTTAACGGATTCCGTATATTATATATGCATCACATATATACGCATACTATTCTCATAAATTCTAAATTCTAAATAGGTCTATATGCCAAATGTAGTAACAGCACCCCCAAGAGGTATGTGTATGGAAGTTACAAAGATATGAATCCATGAACAATTAACTAACAGCCAATCAAAGATCATCACACAAACATGACTTGACTCAGTATGGCCTCACAGACATGCTAACAAAATTACAGTATTTTATCCAATCTGATGTACAGATACTGTATATATTAGCTAGAAACCCACAGGATGTCTCCCAGGTTCACACGGGCAAAAAAGTACTGCACTGGTCAACGCGGTTGAGGAGTTTTATCAGCAGCTGTTTGTGGCTCAGAAAGGGTCGACGAAGCCAGCGATTAAGAGGGCCCTCTTGGTGTCTATCACCGTTTCTGTGAATTCGGTGAAAGATGTCCAGAGGACCACGGCTCAAATCATGAGGAGACTTAATGTGCCCTCCTCAATCTCCGTTTCTCCCACAGATTTGCTTCTGAAAGCTCCTCGGCCCCTTCACAGTCCCCAGCTGCTAGCTCTGAAACTTCCAACCCGTAGGCCAGTTCAGCTCCAATCGGTGACCTGGTAGAAGGATGTACAGAGGCTGAACCAGCTAAATATCAGACATCATATAATATATTAATATTTGAGTATATATTTAAGCAATGTGTATATACTCATATATTAAACCTATATAGATCTCCCAACAGACGTTACATATGATTGTAGACATCTGAATTTAGATTTGTCACACATCAAATAGGAATAATGCTTTTTCTTGCGCTCTCCCAAATATGCGTCACAGAGCTAAAATGGAATTGCGCATCCGTGAAATCCCTATCCTCCGCCATTTCATACATTGAATATCGATTCATACAAAAGTTAGAAATATTAATTTGTATCATTTAATCTTTACAATGATCCTATTGGAATATCATGATACACACAATTGTAAATATATTCTAAAGCTTTAAAAATTATAGTCATCACACTACAAGATCCAAATCAATTCATAATCACGGATGCACAATTACGCTTTTAATTATTGCGCAATGCTCATGGAAGATATAATTGCGCAGAGACGTGAACATGGGTTTGCTGTAACAGTGACATTACTTTTAGACATGTTTGTCAAATGTATACATTAATTAGTATACATGTGAAGAATACAGTATCCTGATTTTCAATTTTATAAATTACAAAAGCTATACTAGCAATATAAAAATAAAAATTGACTGCTCAATGCCTAACAATTGATGACAATGCAAGAAGAAATAAAATTACTTAAAGGTACAGTCAACAACATAAAAGCTTGAAAATAAATGATACATGATCTCTTTATTTATAAATACATTTTTGAAAACAATAAACTCACGTGAAGAATTAAAATGTTTAACTTTGTCAATTTGAAAAACAATGTATGATTGTTTGTGTCAAAGTTCTGATTTGTATTATTGATACCCAATCCTGATTGAATATTTTACAGAGATGGATGTTGGTGCTGGACCCTCTAGCCCGGGTTTGTCCCATTCTGGTATGTCTCATTATACTTTACTTTTGGCTTACAAATTTGTATATAACATTGCCTAATTCATTCACATTGATCTATATTAACATGTATCTTCTAATTCGATTTCAAGTGTATTTAAAAAGAAGAATCACGATTCAGAGATCGAATTCCATTGTAAACCAGATCTCAATTTATTAGTATTTGAAGATATTCCTCTGATTCTTGCTATGTTTATTTGAATGTAATATTAGGGTCTTGCCCATTTTGTATTCTGCACCTGGGTAGTGCCTGACTGTTGGTGTCTACATTTAGACAACACTAACCCATTTTTACACATGTGCAGAATATATAAATATACATCTCATATGCTTTGATATTTTCTTCTTATCATTAAGAGAGAAGGATAATTAAATATTCATGATGAGAGGAGGAAATGATATATTTGATTGAAATTGCATGCTCTCTCCGATTCATTACATCAACATATGGAATGGACAATTCCTTTAGAGTGACATTCTCAAATATTGGTATTGAATTTATTTAAGTGTGTATATATATATATATATATATATATATATATATATAGTTTTTATTATTTTAATATTAAGATCTCAAAGCTTCTTAGTCTACACCTTTGTGCTTCAGAACATGGCTAGCACATGTTGATATTTAACAATCATCAAGCGATACATACATGAGAACTATTAAATGTTCTGTGTACTATGCTTTTTTCTGGAT
This sequence comes from Bombina bombina, assembly GCF_027579735.1. Classification (NCBI taxonomy): domain Eukaryota; kingdom Metazoa; phylum Chordata; class Amphibia; order Anura; family Bombinatoridae; genus Bombina; species Bombina bombina. Next base: position 1,302,676,318 of record NC_069499.1, read on the forward strand.
TTTCAAAATACAGACAATCACATTTAATTATTAATCATCAATAATTATATATTTTATTTCAATTGCATGCTCCATCCAAATTAAGAGATTCCTAGCTTTGGTTCAGTATCTCTTTAATGCAACATTGATGTGTCTCCTTGAGCACCAGTAACACATGTTATAATATTTGATTTTAATGTGTACACAACATATTGTGTTTTACCGATATTGATGTAACAACATGTGCGATGGAGGAGGAAGTGGCTCCCTTGGAGTCTGATGTTACATCAAATATATAACATGCATCTAACGTGTATTGCTTTAAAATCATACTATTGAAAAGAACTAAAGTCTACAGCTTTGTCCCTTTAAAATATATTATTCCATTATTTTTCTAATACATTACTGTCCCCCTTTCTATATCATGCAGCATGAACATATGTTTTTATTTATTTTCCAATTTATGTTGGAATTGTCATGAATGCTATCATGATGTCCCATGCATATTACATAAAAACCCCCAATAATAAGCTTATGATTGTACAGACAGTCATTGCTAATCATCGGAGTGCCTAGATGCAGACCATATCATTATGTCATCATTGTTCTGAGCTTCTCAGCCACTTCTAAGTATACATAAAACATAATCGTGTTGAAATTCATTAATTTAATTTCATGATGTTCGATATGTAAAGGGATTTGCAAATTATTTATATGTTGACTGTCCATTTCACTCAAACAAACATTAATATTTCTCTAACCTAAAAATTGCAATTCTGAATGTGTCTATTAATATTGGGATGACATACATTTAACCCTAATGTAAAAAGATATTCACAAAACATACCCTGTAAAAGTAATGTCAGATAGATACCATTCTATTCTTAATATATAATATGAACAGTAGTATCTACCATGTATAGATTCTGAATAGTAATTGATTGAACCATCAAGCTTAAAATAATTCTATTTAAGATTACAAAGGCAATCATCTTAATCTATATGTTAATCAGTAATTACCTTGTTTCAAAGGCTATGTAAAGTGGCCATTTAGATTTGATCATATTACATACTGCCATATTATCCAATTGTTGGAGTCTCCAAAGTCAATCCACGGCATGTGTATAAAAAAACTCTATGGCGTTTCAATCTCAAATGCATACATGCGTACTGATATATTATCAAAAAGAGAAATATCATAAATATTAGCACATAATGTTGACTTTGAAAAATATAGTTTTTAATGTATTGATCAAATGTTCCATGAAAAATACCATTGAACAATCAGAGTTTCAAGAATCAATTAAATATTATTATTAATTAGATTAATACCTTTAAACATAGTCATTATTGTGACTTTGTATAAATATTTTATGAGAACAAGAATACAGATTTTAAATGATGGTAAATATTGATTTCTCTCAAGATAATAATATCTTTTCATATAATATATGTATTTATAAAATTGTATTATATATTTCAGATGGAACTTCCACTTCTGGGCATCAGCCTCCTGGCTCTTCCCATCCTGACCCCTCTCCCGGCCCTTCCCCCCAAAAAAATCCCTGCCCTCCCTCACCGCTCTCCCCGTTTTGCCCGTCCTGCTTCTGCTCCACCTGCACAGCCACCAAATCCCCCAGCTTATGACTCCCCAGCTGTGGAGGCTCCACCGGAGCAGTAACCCAATCCCCCACTTTGCCCCATCCCTCCCCCTCTCCCCATCTTTCCCCACCAACATCTTTAACCTAATCCCCACCGTCATTGTCCTGGGTGTTGGATTTTCCTTCCCAGCCACCGATGTAAGTATCATTACAAATCAACATTAGAACATACATTCTTAAAGAGACATTATACTGATCTAATTATACATAAATTGATTTGGAATCGAAAATGTTTTTTTTAATTGGATGACATTTTTACGCAATCTCGGATGCGCCATGTTGCGTAAGGCGTTTCATGCAAAGGTGTTAAATCCGTCCTTTAATTGGATGACGTTTTTACGCGATCTCACTTGCGCCATGTTGTGTAAGACGTCTCATGCAAAGGTGTTAAATCCGTCTGTTGATTGTATTATGTTTTTACGTGATCTCGGATGAACCATGTTGTGTAAAACATCACATGCAAAGGTGTTAAATCTGTCTTTTGATTGGATTACGTTGTCCCGCAATATTTGATTTGCCACATTTGTGAATGAGAAGACAAGTTTAAAACCATGATTTTCTTGGTTTATGGATTGTTTCAATCATGTACATTGTTGAAACATAGATGATAAAGAGTAAATAAATATCTATTGCTGGCTGTCTCATGGAAGAAACGAATGAAGGCAATGTGTATTTGATCCTGAATATATTTTGAGGCAAGTGCTAATCCATGAATGTTCAACGATGAATATACTCCATCTTGTTTAATATGTTTGTCAACAATATTTTAACTTTACCAAATAATTAATGTGTTGTGTTTAATTTTCTACATATATAATTCCTAAACATGCGCTTTTGTATTATAATTATTTAATATGCATTCACCTTTATCATCTGATAAATATATATGAGATGTCTACTTTTTCTATATGTTATGTCCTGGTATTTCTTCTTAATGTAAATGATCAATATCGTGTCACTTATCGATTCCACATTGTTGTTCTCCAAATATAGTACTGTGAGCATATATTTCAAATGTAACTCTTAAAGGGACATGAAACCCTAAATGTATCTTTCATTAGTTATGTTAAACATACAATTATAACCAGGTTTCCAATTCTCTTCTATTCTCAAATGTACTTCAGTCTCTTGGTATAATGTTTTGAAGGAGCATCAATACACTACTGTTTTTTAAATGAACACATAGGTGAGGCAATGACAATCGGTAGATATATGCAGCCACTAATCAGCAGATCTAAGCTATGTTCTTGACTGCTCCTGAGCAGTCTTAGATAAACCTTTCAGCAAAGGCTAACAAGATAACTTGTCAGAATATGAGTAAACGTGAATGTTTAAAATGTTATGCTCTGTCAAAATAATTTAAGTGAATGTTCTGCTTTCATACACCTTTTACATTAAATAGATTTTATAAATGAGTCAAACACTATAATGTAGCTTAAAAAGTATACACTTTATTTAACACATCGAGAGAAATATGGCATACAGGCTTATTATCAAATTGTAATGGTCAATATTTTGTGTTAGGAGAACAGTTTGAACATCATAAGGCAAAAACAATCAATCTAATCAACAAGGACAGCATGTGATGATGTTGTCTGCATACACTTGTAAAACACACTCTGCAAACAATATGCCTCCATGGACCGGGTCCAATAGAAGCCTATTTAATACAGAGTGTGCTCCACAAGTGTAAGAAGACATCATCATATACCTCTCCTTTACACATTAAATTAAATAAAATATATCTATATACATAATTAATTCTTCCTCCTTCCCTTCTTCCCTTCCAAGACAGAAGCTCTGGGGAGGGCAACTGCCCCCTCTGACGAGTTCTCCTAGGAGGTGGTTGGGGAAGAAGGGGAGGAGGAGTACTATGAGTGGTTAAGGGATCACCAGGCTGAGGAGGAGATTGAGGAAGAGGAGAAGATGGAGGCCCAGGAGCACATGGTCCAGGAGCAGATGGTCCAAGAGCAGAAGCTCTTTCCCCCGGTCCGCTTGGCACCTCCCGTTGGACCTGCAAAATATTATTTAGAGTATTCAAGATATTAGTTTGTCCTTTAAACAGTTGGTTCATTACTCCTCTCATGAACACCCTGTATTCTGCCTGTCCTTCAAGCAGTTGGTTCATTACTCCTGTCATGAACACCCTGTATTCCGCCTGCTTCCTCCGGGAGGCACGCATTTCTTCGAGGAAGTTTCTCATGAGCTCCAGCTCTGGCACCTCTGGGGGGATGTTCTCCTCAGGATGAGCTGCTGCACGGCAGGCTGCTGGTGCATGGCAGGTTGCTGCAGCATTGGGGGCTGCTGGTGCATGGGGGGCTGCTGCAGGGATATCTTCTTCAGGGGGTGACTCTTCAGGGATGTCTTCCATTTCTCCCCGAGGTGGCGAGTCATCTGAACCACTCTCATGCCTGGATGATGGAGGAGCCTGTTGGTGCTGTGCTTTCTCCTCCCCGGCCTCAGACTCTGTATATTTTTTAAAAGAAAGAAATTGAGATATTAGCACAGTTCCGAATAAAGATGTAAATGTTAATGAGACTGCCTTCATAATTCAATTGTAAGTCAAAGCTATCAATACGATTTTCGTATTTTAAAACCCTTCTTTCTGATATCTATATGCATTTGTCTTAAATCTTTTGAAATGCACACCTAATCTGTAGACTAGATTCTAATGTGATGGCTTTTCTTCAAATGCAACTTTCTCAATGTAATTCTGAATGAGTTTATGTAATAATGTTGAAAAAAGTGTTATTGCGTTAGTCATATCCCAAATTTTTTTTCCGTGTGAATGGGTTATGAGGTGGATGTAAAGAGATTAGTAAATGAGCTTACCGGCAGATGAGAGGCATAGGTTCCCGGTATCAACTCCTCCGATACAGACTATGACCACCTCGGAGATGTTAAGATGCAGCATTTCCTCCCAGCGGCAGTACACAAATGTTTGTTCCGGACCCCCACTGCATTAAAGGGACAGTCAACACCAGAATTTTTGTTGTTTTAAAAGATAGATAATTCCTTAATTACAAATTTCCCCGTTTTGCATAACCAACACAGTTATAATAATACACATTTTACCTCTGTAATTACCTTGTATCTAAGCCTCAGCAGACTGCCCCCTTATTTCAGTTCTTTTGACAGACTTGCATTTTAGCCAATCAGAGCTGTCTCCATGGTAAATTCACATGCATGAGCTCAATGTTATCTATATGAAACACATGAATTAATGCCCTCTAGTGGTGAAAAACTATCAAAATGCATTTAGATTAGAGGCAGCCTTCAAGGTCTGAGAAATTAGCATATGAACCTCCTAGGTTTAGCTTTCAACTAAGAATACCAAGAGAACAAAGCAAAATTAGTGATAAAAGTAAATTGGAAAGTTGTTTAAAATTACATGCACTATTTGAATCATGAAAGTTTTTTTTGGACTTGACTGTCCCTTTAACGGCATTTGTGTTCTCCATCTACAACTTCCTCTTATCTGAAGGGGTGGCCCTCTGTGCCTGCAGCCTCATAGCCCTCTCCATATAAGCTTCTATAAGGGCCTCCTTCTCTTCCATGGTATTTCTCTCCTCCCTCTGCCTGGGCTTCCCCTGTGATGTGAGCCTCTGTTCCCCGGACTGTGTAGCACCCTGTCTATACTGCACAACACTGGGCCCAGCCACTTGTTAATCTTCCACAATGTGGCTGGGTCCACCCACCCCTTCCTCTCCCACTTCCTCTCCCTCTCCCCCTTCCTCTCTAGTTCCTCTCCCCGTTCCTCTATCCGGCCTAAACCCCTGCCTAACCTCCTCCATAAGCTCATCCCTAAACTCATGCCTAGTGAGCTCTAATAGCTTCGGGCTCATCTGCCCCCTATCCCTCCATCCCGCCATACTCAATCAAAATGTGAATATGCCAAAATTAAAGGGGCTCAAAATAATGAACTAAAAGTAAAATGTGCTCAAAGTGTGAATAGGATAAAAAAAAGAGGGTAAGGAGTATTAAACATACAGGGAGTGCAGAATTATTAGGCAAGTTGTATTTTTGAGGATTCATTTTATTATTGAACAACAACCATGTTCTCAATGAACCCAAAAAACTCATTAATATCAAAGCTGAATATTTTTGGAAGTAGTTTTTAGTTTGTTTTTAGTTTTAGCTATTTTAGGGGGATATCTGTGTGTGCAGGTGACTATTACTGTGCATAATTATTAGGCAACTTAACAAAAAACAAATATATACCCATTTCAATTATTTATTTTTACCAGTGAAACCAATATAACACCTCAACATTCACAAATATACATTTCTGACATTCAAAAACAAAACAAAAACAAATCAGTGACCAATATAGCCACCTTTCTTTGCAAGGACACTCAAAAGCCTGCCATCCATGGATTCTGTCAGTGTTTTGATCTGTTCACCATCAACATTGCGTGCAGCAGCAACCACAGCCTCCCAGACACTGTTCAGAGAGGTGTACTGTTTTCCCTCCTTGTAAATCTCACATTTGATGATGGACCACAGGTTCTCAATGGGGTTCAGATCAGGTGAACAAGGAGGCCATGTCATTAGATTTTCTTCTTTTATACCCTTTCTTGCCAGCCACGCTGTGGAGTACTTGGACGCGTGTGATGGAGCATTGTCCTGCATGAAAATCATGTTTTTCTTGAAGGATGCAGACTTCTTCCTGTACCACTGCTTGAAGAAGGTGTCTTCCAGAAACTGGCAGTAGGACTGGGAGTTGAGCTTGACTCCATCCTCAACCCGAAAAGGCCCCACAAGCTCATCTTTGATGATACCAGCCCAAACCAGTACTCCACCTCCACCTTGCTGGCGTCTGAGTCGGACTGGAGCTCTCTGCCCTTTACCAATCCAGCCACGGGCCCATCCATCTGGCCCATCAAGACTCACTCTCATTTCATCAGTCCATAAAACCTTAGAAAAATCAGTCTTGAGATATTTCTTGGCCCAGTCTTGACGTTTCAGCTTGTGTGTCTTTTTCAGTGGTGGTCGTCTTTCAGCCTTTCTTACCTTGGCCATGTCTCTGAGTATTGCACACCTTGTGCTTTTGGGCACTCCAGTGATGTTGCAGCTCTGAAATATGGCCAAACTGGTGGCAAGTGGCATCTTGACAGCTGCACGCTTGATTTTTCTCAGTTCATGGGCAGTTATTTTGCGCCTTGGTTTTTCCACACGCTTCTTGCGACCCTGTTGACTATTTTGAATGAAACGCTTGATTGTTCGATGATCACGCTTCAGAAGCTTTGCAATTTTAAGAGTGCTGCATCCCTCTGCAAGATATCTCACTATTTTTGAATTTTCTGAGCCTGTCAAGTCCTTCTTTTGACCCATTTTGCCAAAGGAAAGGAAGTTGCCTAATAATTATGCACACCTGATATAAGGTGTTGATGTCATTAGACCACACCCCTTCTCATTACAGAGATGCACATCACCTAATATGCTTAATTGGTAGTAGGCTTTCGAGCCTATACAGCTTGGAGTAAGACAACATGCATAAAGAGGATGATGTGGTCAAAATACTCATTTGCCTAATAATTCTGCACTCCCTGTACAAACGTATATGATAAAAAAGACGAAAATGAGGATATGTAAACAATAAGTTGGTGTACCAAAAAACAGCACTCGCACACTCACCCAAACAAACTCTCGCTCACTAACGCTCTATATCTCTCTCACTTTCTCACTCTCTCTCAAAAACTAACTCTTACACTAGCTCTCTCTCTAATCTCTCTCTAATTTCTCTCTATTCTCACCAAACCCTTCAACGCCTAGACCTACACCTAACTCGAAAAAGCAATACAGTCAAAGATGCTTAGAGCGTGCTTATATACCCTATGTAAATGTTTAATGATGTACCAGTTTGCTTTCTTTTTTATTTGTATGTGTGCAATGTGTATTAGTTGTTTTAATTTGCGCATGCACACATTGAGTTTGTAAATGCGCATATGTATTTGTGGAATGTGTATAATGCGATGATGTCATAGTGATCGTTTTGCATAACATTCTCCAAATGTATTATCTCCAAATCTAAATGGTGATTTGTGATGGTGTCGTATTTGTTAAGTGTTGTAAATGTTTTTTATTTGTAATAATGTTTCGTAATCGGCAATGCGAATGTTTTGTTTGTGTATCCGTGTGCATTTCTGTTTTCATGTTGTTTTGTGCCGTGTTCAGATCGCAACGTATTTTCCTATTCCTCATTAAGTGTAAATGTTGTGTAGTATTTGATGTTCCGATTATGAATGTTGAATGCGTATGTGCTATGTTGCGTGAGCGATTGTTGTTTGTACATTTGAGCTGACTGTTTTTCTTGTCCATGTTTTTGTTGTATACGTAATATGACAGAGCAGTGTGTATTTCTTGCGAGATCGAGTGTTAGAAGAAAAATCTGTGTATTCTTCATTTTGCATTGATGATCTCTATGGGAGAATTCATTACGCACCCGTGATTACGCTTGGTAAATAAACACGGTACTCGTGTTACTGCGACGCATTGCAAGGTTCTTTTCAGACTCGTAATACCTACGTTATGAAAGGTGCGCAATGAAAATAACTTACACAATATTAGCGAGCAGCCATAACGCCATAACTTGAAATCTAGCTGTATGTGTTTTAATTTCTAGTAGGACAGAAGTTTTACAATTTGCTCGATCAGAAAACTACCACTCTGAGTGATTGCATCCCTAGATACTATCTACCATAACAAACCTCTACTCTTTGTAGGGTATTCAATTAAACTATAACCTTTAAAGACAATCCAGTCTTATTCTTTCACTTGTTCATTTTTGTTTCTGAAGAGCCTACTTTTTTATTTCTATTTCTTATACATGCCAGAATTGTAGCTCATTTATTCTGCCATTTTTTAAAAAAAAATATTCTCCCATTTGGGATTATTTATAATTATGATTTGTCCCATTAAAATGATCAAATAGAAGTTTTTTTTAGCAAGAAAACATTAATATGTTGTTTATTTGCTAGCTCGGAAATAAACTTCACGGAGGCAGTAGCTACATTACATACGAGTTCCTTTAGAGTTTAAAGGGATATGAAACTCAAAATGTTCTTTTTGTCATTCAAATAGAGCATATAATAATACAAAGCAAGTTTCCAATTTACTTCTCTTATCAAATTTGCTTTGATCCCATGGTATTCTTTGTTGAAGATATATCTAAGTAGGTGTCTGGAGCACTAAATGGCAGGAAATAGTGCTGCCATCTAGTGCTCTTGCAAATAGATAACATGCTTGCAAAACTGCTGCCATATAGTGCTCCAGACAAAAAATCTGCAGAGTCTGAACATAATTATTTTTAATGACCATACTCCACCTACTACTTTCCTTGCTTGGAGTCAGACAAGATTTTCTTCTGAATAAGACAAGGCTGGCCATGGACATAATTGTTTGGCCTCAGCAGAAATGATAAAATATAAACTGCAAATTAGAGACAGATATGTGGCACGGTTAGATTTGTAAATTGGAATGGAAAATCCTAATTTGCAGACATAAATTACAGGAAGGGGGCAAATTCAACCACATTACCATCTGCCATGAAATGAGCACACTTCAATCTCCAATAACCAACTTCTACTACCACAAGCCATGAAACAGAACCATAGGAATTACAGTTTTCAGGAACTAAGACAAGAATACTAACACAGAAACGAGGGAAATGTGCAATAAATGAATAAAAATGACTATCAATCAAGTTATTAGTTAATCCCTATACCTGCTAGTAAAAAAAACAAACCTTTTATTCTCCTTGCCATATTACATCCAATCTCTAATCCTCATGAAATGAGAGCATCAGCCTTCTTTAGTATCCAAACTATCTGTTCGTAGCAAATGGCGTGCTTCACATAATCCCATTAATAAAGTCTTGAGGTATTTGAAGTCAATGGCCTAAATTGATTAGAAAACCATTATAATCCTTTTAGCTACAAGTGTTTTTGCTCTGCAATCCGGAATGTTGTGAACAGATTTTCCTTTTGAATTTTCAATCCCAATTTGGTTCCTTACTGTGCTCCAGTTGCCCTTACTCCTTATGATTTACTCATTATTTTCAATGATCTCCATACATATAATTTTATTTTTTTATCCTCTCTTTTTTGTCACTTTATTGCCTATTCTCTATGTGTGTGTGTATGTATATATATATATATATATATATATAGTTCAGCAACTTTTTTTGTTCCTTAACCATTTTTTTGGCCTTTCGCCTTGTCTACTTTTTTATCGTTAATTATGGTTGTAGGAAGTTTTTTGGTTGTACATAAACATAATTGCAGGGAAAATAACTACAAATGGGAAAAATGTATCTCTAGGGTCATTTATCAACTATACTCCATGTTTATCAACATTGCAAATGTACACATAATCAATTCATTAGCAGTTTACCTGGAATGTTGCCTTTATTAGGCCTGTCACAGTTTATTGAATAAATGTTTTTGAGATACAAAACTGTTTAATGAAAGCAATTGGAATTGTTTTTGTGCACCATGTATATTTTTTCCATTCTCCAAATTGAATCAGCTCATTTCAAGCAAAACACCAGCTCCCTGTAAAATTGATTAAAAAAGTCAAATGTTCTTAATTAAACTGGAAATTATTGCCTTTTTTTCGTTTCCAGGATAATGATGTATTTCTTGCCTGAATTTTTTATATATTTTTTTGTTAAGAAAGTGTAATTGAGTAATGCAGATGAACAGGACTTTAATGGGTACATGTAAGTGACAGATTTGCATAAAAGTCATTTGCCAAGTAAGTGGTATTAATAATGGATTAGATCATTTATCGTTAGCATTAGATAAAAGTTTTCCAATATTGTCCTTTAATTTTTTATTAATATAACTATTTTTTGGTTGTTAATAAAAAACAAACAATACAATGGTTAAATAGATCTTAACATATATTTTGCCTGGCTACTAAAAGGCTTAGCTCATATCTGACATTTGTAGCTTACACAGACTAGACATAAATTTTGTTCAGTAAAAAAAAAAAAAAGTGTGGTTGTCCAAGATTAGTTCATGGGGCATTTAGTACAGCTTGATTTTGACATTGTTCGTTAGTGGAAATTTGTTAACACCTTATTTACTATGGGAACATATTCAGGGCATTATGGGAGCAGCTGGGCAGCAGCTTAACCCTAGATAAAGATATAGTAGTGAGCGCTACTGCTACAAACCAGCAGCAGCATGAAAGAAAATCTTTTTTTTGTTTAATGTATTTTTTTTTTAATGGGAACAAAACAAAAGTGAAGTTTTCATACTTATTGGCTAGCACAGGAATCAATCAACTGACAAGGACATTGCTGATAGCAACTGTAAATTTGATGCATTTTCCATTGACAGCAAAATCCTTTTCCCTATTTTAGAGTAATGGTTTTAACAACATAAAGGTACCAATTACATTTTTGAGTCACATGCATTAGTTTGTTCTTTTTAAAGGGATTGCTTGTTTTGCATTTTCAAACCAATACAGCAAAATTAATGATTTTTTTTACCTCCATACAAATCTCAATCTGCATTTCAAATACACACTATATATATTACAGTATAGTATTATTTAAAAAAAAAAAAGGTGTAGTGCAATATTAAAGGAACAGTAAAATCAAAATTAATCTTTCATGAGTCAGATAGAGCAAACAATTTTAAGTAACAATCCAATTCACTTCCATTACCAAAATGTGCACATTTTTTTATATACACACTTTCTGAAGTACCAGTTCCTACTAAGCATGTGCACAAATTTAAAGTATATACAGGTAAAAAAAAAACCTTTATGCAAACTGCCTGGGACCAGAAAAAGTTTGGATTTCGTAACATTTTAGATTTTGGAATACTTGTATATTTGCATGTGTAAAATGGGACAGCTTGGACCAAGTGTAAACAACAATATCTTAGCTATTTAGACAATATTTACATGTCATAATACAGCTTATGCATTCAAGCTAAAGGTAGTTTCTTTCATGTAATTAGCAAGAGTCCATGAGCTAGTGACGTATGGCATATACATTCCTACCAGGAGGGGCAAAGTTTCCCAAACCCCAAATTCCTATAAATACACCCCTCACCACACCCACAATTCAGTTTTACAAACTTTGCCTCCCGTGGAGGTGGTGAAGTAAGTTTGTGCTAGATTCTTCGTTGATATGCGCTTTGCAGCAGGCTGGAGCCCGGTTTTCCTCTCAGAGTGCAGTGAATGTCAAAGGGATGTGAAGAGAGTATTGCCTATTTGAATACCATGGTCTCCTTCTACGGGATCTATTTCATAGGTTCTCTGTTATCGGTCATAGAGATTTCTTCTCCTACCTCCCTTTTCAGATCGACGATATACTCTTATATACCATTACCTCTACTGATTCTCGTTTCAGTACTGGTTTGGCTATCTACTATATGTAGATGAGTGTCTTGGGGTAAGTAATTCTTATTTTATTATGACACTCTTAAGCTATGGTTGGGCACTTTATTTATAAAGTTCTAAATATATGTGTTTAAACTTATATTTGCCATGATTCAGGGTAATCAGTATTCCTTATTTCAGACAGTCAGTTTCATTATTTGGGATAATGCATATGAATGATTATTTTTTCTTACCTTAAAAATTTTTTCAATTGACTTTTTTCCCTGTGGGCTATTAGGCTCGCGGGGGCTGAAAATGCTTCAAAAGACTTTTTTGGCGCAAAAAAACAAACATTTTTTCATTTCCGGCGCCCTAATTGACGCTGGAAGTTGTTCTTGGTTGCGTCATTTCTTTTACGTTTTTTTACGCCAAAAATGTGGGCGTTATTTTTTTCGGCGTCACCGGATGTGGCGTCATACTTAGCGCCAAAAAATATAGGCGTTTTGGCGCCAAAAAAGGTGGGCGTCATTCTTGTCTCCACCTTTTTTTCACATTATTTCAGTCTCATTTTTTCATTGCTTCTGGTTGCTAGAGGCTTGTTCATTGGCATTTTTTCCCATTCCTGAAACTGTCATTTAAGGAATTTGATAATTTTGCTTTATATGTTGTTTTTTCTATTACATATTGCAAGATGTCTCAACTTGACCCTGGATCAGAATCTACTTCTGGAAAGATGCTGCCTGATGCTGGTTCTACCAAAGTTAAGTGCATTTGTTGTAAACTTATGGTAACTGTTCCTCCGGCTGTAGTTTGTGATGAATGTCATGATAAACTTGCTAATGCAGATAGTATTTCCATTAGTAATAATCCATTACCTGTTGTTGTTCCCTCAACATCTAATGCTCAGGATGTTCCTGTTAATGTAAAAGAATTTGTTTCTAAATCTATTAGGAAGGCTCTGTCTGTTATTCCTCCTTCCAGTAAACGTAAAAGGTCTTTTAAAACTTCTCATATTTCAGATGAATTTTTAAGTGACCGTCATCATTCTGACTTGTCTCGCATTCCAATAAACCCAGTGAAGGCTCAGGTGTTTCTGAAATGTGTTTCAGACCTAGAGTTGGCTGGGGTAATTGTGCCAGTTCCAGTTCTGGAACGGGGTCTGGAGTTTTATTCAAATCTTTTTCATTGTACCAAAGAAGGAGAATTCCTTCAGACCAGTTCTGGATCTAAAAATATTGAATCGTTATGTAAGGATACCAACATTCAAAATGGTAACTATAAGGACTATTCTGCCTTTTGTTCAGCAAGGGCATTATATGTCCACAATAGATTTACAGGATGCATATTCCAATTCATCCAGATCACTTTCAGTTTCGGAGATTCTCTTTTCTAGACAAGCATTACCAGTTTGTGGCCCTTCCGTTTGGCCTAGCAACAGCTCCAAGGATCTTTTCAAAGGTTCTCGGTGCCCTTCTATCTGTAATCAGAGAACAGGGTATTGCGGTATTTCCTTATTTGGACGATATCTTGGTACTTGCTCAGTCTTCACATTCTGCAGAATCTCATACGAATCAACTTGTGCCGTTTCTTCAAAGACATGGTTGGAGGATCAATTTACCAAAGAGTTCATTGATTCCTCAGACAAAGGTAACCTTTTTGGGTTTTCAAATAGATTCAGTGTCCATGACCTTGTCCCTAACCGAAAAGAGACGTCTGAAATTGGTTTCAGCCTGTCGAAACCTTCAGTCTCAATCATTCCCTTCGGTAGCTTTGTGCATGGAAATTCTAGGTCTCATGACTGCTGCATCAGACGCGATCCCTTTTGCTCATTTTCACATGCAACCTTTTCAGCTTTGTATGCTGAACCAGTGGTGCAGGGATTATACAAAGATATCACAATTAATATCCTTAAATCCACATGTACGACACTCTCTGATGTGGTGGATAGATCACCATCGTTTAGTCCAAGGGGCTTCTTTTGTTCGTCCAACCTGGACTGTGATCTCAACAGATGCGAGTCTGTCAGGTTGGGGAGCTGTATGGGGATCTCTGACAGTGCAGGGGGTTTGTGAATCTCAGGAGGCGAGATTACCAATCAACATTTTGGAACTCCATGCGATTTTCAGAGCTCTTCAGTTCTGGCCTCTTCTGAAGAGAGAATCGTTTATTTGTTTTCAGACAGACAATGTCACAACCGTGGCATATGTCAATCATCAAGGGGGGACTCACAGTCCTCAGGCTATGAAAGAAGTATCTCGGATACTTGCATGGGCAGACTCCAGCTCCTGTCTAATCTCTGTGGTTCACATCCCAGGTGTAGACAATTGGGAAGCAGATTATCTCAGTCGCCAGATGTTATATCCGGGCGAATGGTCTCTTCACCCAGAGGTATTTCTTCAGATTGTTCAAATCTGGGAACTTCCAGAATTAGATCTGATGGCTTCTCATCTAAACAAGAAACTTCCCAGGTATCTGTCCAGATCCAGGGATCCTCAGGTGGAGGCAGTGGACGCGTTGGCGCTTCCTTGGAATTATCATCCTGCCTATATCTTTCCGCCTCTAGTTCTTCTTCCAAAAGTGATTTCCAAAATTCTAATGGAACGTTCGTTTGTTCTGCTGGTAGCTCCAGCATGGCCTCACAGGTTTTGGTATGCGGATCTCATTCGGATGGCCAGTTGCCAACCTTGGACTCTTCCATTAAGACCAGACCTTCTATCTCAAGGCCCTTTTTTCCATCAGGATCTCAAATCATTAAATTTGAAGGTATGGAAATTGAACGCTTGATTCTTAGTCATAGAGGTTTCTCTGACTCAGTAATTAATACTATGTTACAGGCTCGTAAATCTGTGTCTGGGAAGATTTATTATCGAGTCTGGAAGACTTACATTTCTTGGTGTTCTTCTCATAAATTCTCCTGGCATTCTTTTAGAATTCCTAGAATTTTACAGTTTCTTCAGGATGGTTTGGATAAAGGTTTGTCTGCAAGTTCCTTGAAAGGAAAAATCTCTGCTCTTTCTGTTCTTTTTCACAGAAAGATTGCTAATCTTCCTGATATTCATTGTTTTCTACAGGCTTTGGTTCATATCAAACCTGTCATTAAGTCAATCTCTCCTCCGTGGAGTCTTAATTTGGTTCTGAGGGCTTTACAAGCTCCTCCGTTTGAACCTATGCATTCTCTGGATATTAAATTACTTTCTTGGAAAGTTCTGTTCCTTTTGGCCATCTCTTCTGCTAGAAGAGTTTCTGAGTTATCTGCTCTTTCTTGTGAATCTCCTTTTCTGATTTTTCATCAGGATAAGGCAGTGTTGCGGACTTCATTTACATTTTTACCTAAGGTTGTGAATTCTAACAACATTAGTAGAGAAATTGTTGTTCCTTCATTGTGTCCTAATCCTAAGAATTCTCTGGAGAGATCTTTACATTCTTTGGATGGATGTAGTAAGAGCTTTAAAATATTATGTTGAAGCTACTAAAGATTTTAGAAAGACTTCTAGTCTATTTGTTATTTTTTCTGGTTCCAGGAAAGGTCAGAAGGCCTCCGCCATTTCTTTGGCGTCTTGGTTAAAGTCTTTGATTCATCATGCTTATGTAGAGTCGGGTAAATCTCCGCCTCAAAGGATTACGGCTCATTCTACTAGGTCAGTTTCTACTTCCTGGGCATTTAGGAATGAAGCTTCTGTTGATCAGATTTGCAAAGCAGCAACTTGGTCTTCTTTGCATACTTTTACTAAATTCTACCATTTTGATGTTTTCTCTTCTTCTGAAGCAGTTTTTGGTAGAAAAGTACTTCAGGCAGCTGTTTCAGTTTGATTCTTCTGCTTATAATTTCAGTTTTTTTCATTATTAAGATTAAAACTTTGTTTTGGGTTGTGGATTATTTTTCAGCGGAATTGGCTGTCTTTATTTTATCCCTCCCTCTCTAGTGACTCTTGCGTGGAAGTTCCACATCTTGGGTATTTATTATCCCATACGTCACTAGCTCATGGACTCTTGCTAATTACATGAAAGAAAACATAATTTATGTAAGAACTTACCTGATAAATTCATTTCTTTCATATTAGCAAGAGTCCATGAGGCCCACCCCTTTTTTTGTGGTGGTTATGATTTTTTTGTATAAAGCACAATTATTCCAATTCCTTATTTTGATGCTTTCGCTCCATTCTTATCACCCCACTCCTTGGCTATTCGTTAAACTGAATTGTGGGTGTGGTGAGGGGTGTATTTATAGGCATTTTGAGGTTTGGGAAACTTTGCCCCTCCTGGTAGGAATGTATATCCCATACGTCACTAGCTCATGGACTCTTGCTAATATGAAAGAAATGAATTTATCAGGTAAGTTCTTACATAAATTATGTTTTTAAAAAAAAAAAAAAAATAATTTGTATTACTGTTGTACAAAGTACCATAAGAAAGATAGTACAGAGCTGTAAACAGAAAGGTAATAGTTTTTGTTTTAAATAAATGTAGACTAGCATTTGATTTAAAATATTGCTCTCCTTCTTGGGTGCACCTTTTCAGCCATATTAATCTTGCCTGTTTTCAGTGGCGAGAATTTCCATTGTAAGAAATCCGGCGAATGTACAGTGAAACTCATTTTACATATGCATTATTTAAAGTGTTACTACACAGAAACCATTTGTTATTTTAGCTAACACAGTCTGTGTTGTGTAAATACTTTAAATAGCGCACTTGCCGTAAAGAGTTATAACTGGCTATGTTGGCAGACTTTTACTGAAGCAGCAATCCCTATTATTTCCTATGGGTGACGCATCGCCACTCGTTTGAACAGTGAGGGTCAGCACACTTTCTTTTAAAATATCACCGGACCTACGGATTGAGAGACTGGTGAGGCCAAAAAGGCAATTTCTAGTTCGTCTGACAATGTTTTTATCATCAAGGTATAAGTGCTTTTGCATTATCTCTTTATTAAAGATATGTTGAATATGCAATTCTGCTATATGCAATGTTCCTTTAAGCTAGTTTAGATATTAGGCTTCATGTAGCCATTAGCTGTATTCCAACTCCACATAGAATTTTGAACACAATTTCTTATACTGTGTTCTATCTGTCCAAAAACTAATGCATATGCAAATTCCACCTGTTGAGTTATTTCATTGAAGTGATGATGTTGGTTTATTACTGTTTCCTCAGTTCTTGTTTTTGCACATATCATGACTTTAGTTATTGCTGTTCATTCCATAGTTTTAAATCTCTTTATTAGAATACTAGTATATTCTGAATACTGTATTGTGAATATGACAACTCTGTGTTTGCAGAAGGAATACAAAATACACCCAATCATAGTATTTCCTTATTGTTTACTTTAATATTAGTCTCATGACAAAACCTGTTGCAATAAAAATCAAAAGCTGGTCCTCTCAGCTAAAATATGTGGTACATGGATGGTGGCAGGCAAAATTATCTAATTTAGAGAGAAACAAAAAACTGGAAGAAGAAAAAAGAAAAATGCCAGAATGAAATGTTTTATAATGAGCAATGTCTTGCTAAAACAATGAGAAGTATGTGTGTATATATATATATATATATATATATATATATATATATATATACAGGTAGCCCTCAGTTTACGCCGGGGTTAGGTTCCAGAAGGAATGGTTGTAAATCGAAACCGTTGTAAATTGAAACCCAGTTTATAATGTAAGTCAATGGGAAGTGAGGGAGATAGGTTCCGGGCCCCTCTCAAAATTGTCATAAGTAAAACCTAATAAATTATTTTTAAAGCTTTGAAATGAAGACTTTAAATGCTAAACAGCATTATAAACCTAATAAAATAATCACACAACACAGAATATATAATTAAACTAAGTTAAATGAACAAAAACATTTTCTAAACAGCATTATAAACCTAATAAAATAATCACACAACACAGACTTCACTTGAATTTTTCTGCAAACAGTTCTTTCTATGCATTCCCATCTGGACTGATTTATAGACAGGAAGATCTTGTTCCTTTGAAATCTGCTCGATAGCTCAGGTCTGGTTAAACTGATTAATTTCAGCTTGCTTGACTTTGCTGCAACACAAGCGGACAGCTCCACCTACTGGCTATTTTAATAAATGCACTGCTTCTCAATGCTTTTCAATAGCAGTCACATGAATGGAAAAAAAGGTTGTTATTCTGAAACGGTGTAAATTGAACCGTTGTAAAACGAGGGCCACCTGTATATATATATATATATATATATATATATATATATATATATATATATATACACACACACATATATATATATATATATATATATATACACACACATTTTTAAATAACATTTACTATAGTGGTGAATCTAAATATACTGTGACAGCCAATGTACAGCAAACAGATGCACGTCAATACATAAAGGACAGTAAGTAAAACCAATTTAAGCACGTATGCAAAAACATGGGGGTGAGACTAGACAACACATACAGCTAAGGACAGCTCCATCCCTCATAAACCTTAAACATCCAAAAAGGGATAATAAGGGGAGAGCATAAGAGATGGTCATATGGTGTATGTCCCAGTTAAGCTCTTTAGGCAAATGAACAATTGATAACACATGCAATAATATCACAACCATCAAATTAACTCAGTTTGAGTACTGATGTCCAAGGTGTTAATGCGTTAATGCATTCTTCACTCACCCCCAAATTTAATGCTAAAACCGGTTATGCTAGCAGGCAGGGCACCTCTAAAGCTGTGGAAAGCTTGTACAGCATGGATATCCAAACATCGTCGGCTTCTGCTTCACAGGACGCTGAAAGGCTCCTCCCACCAAGCATGCAAGAGCGTAGCAACCGGCCAATCCTTATACTCCGAATAAATGGCATAGCAAAGCTGAAGGCGTTGGACTGTTTCCTGAGCATATGGGCAGGCTTCAGAGAAGGCATGGAGACCCACAGGAAGAGAAACGGACCCCTGAAGTCCAGAATAGTAGAAATAAAGAAGAATACTCCACAAAGGTTTCCATACTCAGTATTCATTAAAATAAAATCCATGTTTATTTCAAAGGCATCTAAAAACACGTATACCTTCACAAAGAGAAATGGGGTGGAAAAAATGTACAGCCAAAAAATACGTCTGACCGGTTTCGGTCACGAAAGACCGTAATCTATGATTACAGTCTTTCGTGACCGAAACCGGTCAGACGTATTTTTTGGCTGTACATTTTAGACCGTAATCTATGATTACAGTCTTTCGTGACCGAAACCGGTCAGACGTATTTTTTGGCTGTACATTTTTTCCACCCCATTTCTCTTTGTGAAGGTATACGTGTTTTTAGATGCCTTTGTAATAAACATTGATTTTACTTTTAAGGAATACTGAGTGTGAAAACCTTTGTGGAGTATTCTTCTTTATTTCACCATTTACTATACTTATAAGCACAAACTTGCATTTTATTTAACAAAATTACATTTTAAAGTTTTATTAATGTCTAATTGTAAAGACAACAACAATACATAATCGGCTAGATTACAAGTGGCGCGCTTACATTACTGCGCTCACCTTATTGAAATATTGCTCTCGGACTAACTTGCACACGTATTACAAGTTTAAACTAAATGTGACCACACAAGGGAATACTAAATTTGTGCTTGTCGAGTTAGCATGACTGAAGTCCTCGCGTAAAGGGTTAGGGCTCAAAAGTTGCACCAAACACAACATAAATACAATAAAATAAAATATTACACTCATACACTATCTAATAACAATAATTTTATCAATATTTAAAAAAAAAAAAAAAGTTATAAGGGTTAAAAGGTATATATATATATATATATATATATATATATATATATATATATATATATATATATATATATATATATATATATATAACAAAATCTTGCATTCGCTGGTCTTTTAAACACACTTTTTACTGTGAAAATATAGTGACGTTGCAGGGACACTCTGTACTAGCACCCTGGCAGTTTAGACAGTATAGACATTGATGGCTTTGTGTTGAGTTATTTTAAGGGGACAGCAAATTTACACTGTTATACAGGCTGTACACTCACTACTTTACATTGTAGCAATGTGTCATTTCTTCATTGTTGTCACATGAAAAGATATAATAAAATATTTACAAAAATGTGAGGGGTGTTCTCACTTTTGTGAGATACTGTGTATATATATATATATATATATATATATATATATATATATATGTATGTATATATGTTGATTGGAGTAGCCGTGTTAGTCCAAAATAACAAGAGTATTGCATTGAGTGATACTTTTTTATTGGACTAAATATACATTTAGAAGTAGACAAAGCTTTCGTAAGAGTTCCTTTCTCAAGTATAAAGCAATACCTTCAGTTTTTTTTTTCAGTTTGCACACTCCATTAAAATCTATGGGGAGAATCAGTCTACAAGTTAGCATAATATCTGAAGTCCACAAGTTAGTGCCTGTCGGCTTTCGCTCTTGTGCAAACTTTTCATTTTCAATCTGTAATAAGCACATTAACCAGTGCAATCTGTAATAAGCACATTAACCGGGGTCAATTTATTAAAGTCTGGCGGACATGATACACTGTATCATATCCGCCAAAAATCGCTGAATGCGGACAGCATACGCTGTGCGTATTCAGCATTGCACAAGCAGTTCTTGTGAACTGCTTGTGCAATACCGCCCCCTGCAGATTTGTGGCTGCTAGCAGGGGGTGTCAATCAGCTCGATCGTATAGGATTGGGCGGATTGCTGTACGCAGACTCAGAGGTGGCGTATGAGTTAAGGAGAATCGGTCTATAGACCGTTGCTTCTTAACTCCTGTTTCTGGTGAGCCTAAAGGCTCGCACACAAACAGGGTAAATTGGCCCAATTCGGCCAATATTAAATTGACCCCATAGGGTCAAAATGAGAGTGATTCTTAAGGTTAAAGGGACAGTAAAGTCAAAATGTAACTTACATGGATTTGATATAGCATGAAAGTGTAAACAACTTTCCAATTTACTTCTATTATCAAATTTAAGGCAAGATTACAAGTCGCATAGTATGAGTTTTCCGTGTGCGATATGGTCTTTTCAATAGATAGGAGATCTCGGGTGTTAGAAGCAGGTGCAGGGATTTTATATAGACATACTGTACTTACACATACATAGAGAAACATGGATTTATATGTATAGGGATATGTTTAACTATGGAGATAATAAAAATATTTCACATTACAATCTTACGCACATTAAACAATATCTCAGAGGAATTTTCAAAGAGATATTCACATATAGATCTTGATATATATATATATATATATATATATATATATATTAATAAAAGAGAAAACTCTCACAGCACCATTTATTATAAGGGCCTAGGTAATCAACCCTGATCTGCAATTTAAATATTTAGCAGGCCAGGGGTGCTAGACAGTAGTTCCATATTAGATAAATACCAAAAGAGAAAATGGTTCAAGAACCAGAAAGTCTACTATAGCCAGCACTGATTAATGAAAGGCAAATTAAAAGCTCCAAAAAAGTAGGAACAGTTAGACAAAGTGAAAAACCACTCAGATACAGAAACCTGTGCTAAATCAAACCATTTATTGATTACCACTAAATTCAGAGTTGCAAATCCCCAAATAAAAATAAAATAAGAAAAAATTATTAACACATAGATACAGTTGTAACCACAGATACAGATTGTGTCGACACAGATAGACTAGTCATATGACCTCAGTAATAATACCATCCCGGGAGGTAAATAATGTTGGTAATGTCCAAAGAAAGTTATATATGTGCACTGAAAAAAACTCATAGGGTGCATTTAATTCATATTATTGAAGGACATCAACACAAAGTTCTCCTTGGATGATGATAATTGAATGAACAGAGGAAAAACAGTAGACATAAAGAGGGAGCTGCTAGATTTATATAAACCCTGTATTGGTAAACTTCATATAGCATCCAACATTGAGTGGTACAATCTTTAAATTCACAGGTAGGTAAATCTGTTATGTCGGATCGCTAGGGTGGCTAATACAGCAACTTTTAGAAAATCAACTTAAAAGGGCAAACGGATACCTGTATCAGGGATTATTCCTTTCTCACCTGACCCATCCTTAGACGGTCCGCACTGTGCCTTTAAGCTCTACACGCTGTTGTTAAGTCCGGCTTTTTCTGCTGCAATTGTAAGTGAATATTGACACTCACCCTAGCGTTCTTTCAGTTTCCTTAAATCAATTGTTGTACAGGGATTAACAGTCTCTACCTCTATGTCGCTCCTCAGACGTCTGTCATCCGGTCGATTAAAAAGGGGGGTTCAGCTGCTACCCCCAGTGTTTCTGCTGCTACGCGCGTTTCACCCGCACTAGGCAAATTTCAAAATGGGCTTTGTCAGGCCTGACGAAGCCCGTTTTGAAATTTGCCTAGTGCGGGTGAAACGCCCCAAAATTTCTAGTGGCGGCCCTGCTAATGGCTGCTTGTTTGCAAAAACCAATGCATCACAGTTGGTGCATATAACATTTAGCTCTCCACAGTTATGATGATCAAATGAATCATCATATCTCGCAAGTGCTGCAATGTGTTGTGTATGTTTTGCCAAATTTGTACGATGACTTTTTACATAACTTGCACTAAGTTTCCTTTTATGTTCTCTTTCTGTATTGCTTATGCTAATCTGTTTTTTTGTTTCTGATTATTAATTTTCTGAACGTGCTTTTCTATGAGCATAAGCATTTTTTTGTTCTTTATGTCTCTGATTTTCTGTCATATTTGCTCTGTCTTTTCTTTTCTGAACTGTTTTTGCTTCCCTTAAATTGGCCCTTTCTTCTTCATTTTTTGCATCAGATTGTTTTTCTAAATATAACTTTCTTTTAGGGGGCATGTTTTTTTTTAAATTATTTTTAATATTGATAGCAAAACACAGACTTATTTAATATATATATATAATGGACTGCTGTCCTAAATCTATTGAAAATATGTAATTTCTAATAAAGCTACAGGATATATAATTAAGCTAACAAAGTAGAAAAATTTTTATAGTGCAAACTGCTTTAATCTATATATAAATATTTCTACAAATGTAGTGACAGCCTTTTTTATATTCAACTGTCCTATATATATATATATATATATATATATATATATATATATATATATATATATATAATAAATATACCAGTTTAGCCAAACCCTATTTGCCAAACTTATTGAAAATGTATATTTATGTAACCAACAGATATAGTTACACAGAGCCGGATTGGGCAGCCGGGATACCGGGAAAAATCCCGGTGGGCCGCCGGCCGACAGCTCAGCTGGGCTGGCTCAGCTGCTGCAGACTGTCTGAGAGCAGCACATTTTTTATGCGGGCGGCTGACTGATTTTTTTTTTGCCCTGATCAGTGTGGCTGTTAGGCTGCCACTAGTGCCCTTTGCTCCGCCCACCACACCGGTTCAAACAAAAACAATATATATATTTTTATTTTATTTTTTTGGGCGCAATTTTTTTTAAACAAAATTTCCCACAAATTTTTGCCCGCCCGGCCCCGATGAGTGACAGGCAGGCAGTGACATCAGCACCCGCCGTCACATGACCCACTTGCCAGTTGACACTTCTGAACGCGAGTTACGCGACCACAGCCTTCACACACGTGGCTGCAGCACTCACCCTCCAACCGGCATTCCGCACTCACCCTCCAACCGGCGTCCGGCACTCACCCTCCAACCGGCGTCCGGCGACACCTAACTATGCAGAGAGGCTGTCTGTGAGACTCTGAGCCAGATCGCACAGTATAGGGGAAGCCTTATGCCAGGTCAGTAATGTTTGATGTTTCTGTTGTGACAGCAGACTACTTGGATAGTTTCAGGCTTTCCCAGATGCTTCTGAATCTGCTTCCATGGATGATGGCTGCATTTAACACTCTGGTAAATTTTATATATGCTTTTCATAACGAGTGGCACTTCGGGGATGCTTACTGCAAGTTTCACAACTTCTTTCTAAAAAATAGCTTCTAGAGCCTGGAAATTCTTACGGCGGTTTATGAAAAACTTGTCGCTTTTTAATGTGTGGTTACAAGTGTTTATAAATTTGACATTTGAGATTACTTTTCTTCAACCCAAAGCTCAAGTGTTTTCCCATTAGCATCTGTTCGAATAAGGTGTCTTGTTTTTAAAATCTCTCTTTTCTCCAAACCTTTTTGCTTATATTGGTTTTGAATTATCTTTACAAAAAGTGACAG
Source organism: Bombina bombina (assembly GCF_027579735.1). Lineage (NCBI taxonomy): Eukaryota > Metazoa > Chordata > Amphibia > Anura > Bombinatoridae > Bombina > Bombina bombina. Next base: position 1,302,700,475 of record NC_069499.1, read on the forward strand.
TATTCGCTTTATTAAAGAGGGTAATAGCCGTAACCGCTTTATTAATGATTGAAAACATCACTCTGTTCCAGCATCTTATTCTTCATGAGACTTGCATTTGGTTCCAATAGTTGTCTTCCATATTGTCACTTTGAACCTAATTAATTGCCCAAAACAAGCATGTATTTTATCTAATATTTGTATGTATTGTATATACACCAGATATTTTTTTTAACTTCATTTAATTAATGACTCTGGTAGTGAAGGAGAGGATGTCTGTTCCACCATTGGGCAAATTAAACACTTGTTTGATTTTTGTTTTGTCCCTGCACCAGGGTGGCAAGCAGACAGTTTTTATTTGCTGTGTTTTGTTTTCTGTATTTCTGATGAACTCTACATTCTACTTGCTGGGGGCATAATTTTATTGCAGTGGGGCTTGGGGCATCATTTTACTGCAGTGGGGCTGGGGCATCATTTTATTGCAGGGGGGCTGGGGGCTTCATTTTATTGCTGGGGGCATCATTTATTGCTGTTGGGATGGGGCATCATTTTATTGCAGGGGGCATCATTTTTGTGCTGGGGAGCTGGGGGCATATTTTGATTGCAGTGGGGCTTCATTTTATTGCTAGGGGCATCATTTATTGCAGTGGGGCTGGGGGCATCATTTTATTGCAGTGGGGCTGGGCCTGGGGGCATCATTTTATTGCAGGGGGGCATAATTTTATTGCAGGGGAGATGGTGCATAATTTTTGTGCTGTGGGCATCATATTTTTGTTGGGGGCATCATTTTATTGCAGGGGAGATGGGGCTTCATTTTATTGCAGTGGGGCGGAGGGCATCATTTTATTGCACTTTCAGTGTCTGTCAGTCAGTGTCAAAAGAGGTCAATGTTTTGCTTTTCTAGGCATTTTAATTAGCCACCTAAAAATCCTATACGCTGTGGTGTGTGTATGTTTTGTGCCTGCATGTATGTGTGTGTTGGTTTGTATGTGTAGGTTTTGTGTCTGCATGTATGTGTATGTTGTGGTGTGCGTCTGTATGCAAGTGTATATAGTGTGTCTGCATGTATGCATGTGTATGTTGTGTGTCTGCATGTATGTGTATGCTGTGTATGTAGTGTGACTGCAAGTATGTGTAAGTATGTCTGCAAGTATTTCATTTGTGTATAAACTGCCTGCTTAACTCACACTATTTGTATTTATTATTATATATATATATATATATATATATATATGTATATATATGTATATGTATATATTTATATAATATATATATATATATATATATATATATATATATATATATATGAGTTGAAGGGAAAAAGTTGGCTGGCTTGGAGGGGGCGTGACTATGTTGGAGGGGGCGTGACTATGTTGGAGGGGGCGGGGTTGGGCCTGTCTATACAAATTTCCAGGGCTGGTCTGATTTCCCAGTCCGGCCCTGTAGTTACAACCTTCTCTGGATGGACTGTTGTCCTAAATATATTCCATATATAGTATAGATAATAAGGCTACTGATGTAGCAATAATATTTATTTTTGTTATAATGATATTGTTATAGCAACATTTTTATTAGCTATGCTGCTTTTATATATATATATATATATATATATATATATATATATAAATTCACCTACAATAATGATATTGTTATAGCAACACTTTTATTAGCTATGCTGCTTTTATATATATATATATATATATATATATATATATATATATACATATATACATAAATATATGTAAATATCTGCATAGGAAATTAGTACATCTAGGCAAGTATCCCCGCTTGCTTTTCCCCAGAAACTCTTAATATACAATGTTTCCAATGCACAAGAGAATTGTGGGTAAGATATGCAAATTAGATATGCAAATTCTCAGTTTATATATATATATATATATATATATATATATATATATATACTGTGTATATATATATATATATATATATATATATATATACTGTGTATATATATATATATATATATATATATATATATATATATATATATATATATATTTATAAATATATATATAACCTACAGGTGTAACGACACCCTTATTTGAATGGACTGCTGTCTTAAATAGACTAAAAATATGTAATTTCTAATAAAACAACAGAATATATAATAAAGCTACCAAAGTAGCAAAAATGTATAGTAAAAACTGCTTTAATCTATATATAAATATTTCTACAGGTGTAGTGGTGACAGTCTTTTTTATGTTCAACTGTCCTATATATTTAATAAATATACCAGTTTAGCCAAACCCTATTTGCCAAACTTTTTGAATATATATATATACAGATGTAGTGACAACCTTATGGGAATAGACTTTTAAATATATGCAAAATATATTAAATATAATAAGGCTACAGATGAAGCAAAAAATTAATTTATGTTATAATGTTACAGATATTACAACACTTTATTTAGCAACGCTGCTTTTATCTATCTATCTATTTATCTATCTATCTATCTATCTATCTATATCTATATATATATATATATATAGTAATCTACTGATGTTGTAACACTTGTTTAAAGAAACTTATTTCCTAAATAATATACAGATGTTGCTAATCCCTTTTTGCAATATTTTTCTTATATTTTTCTTATCTATAGTTGAATTTACAACTTTTTTTAAAAAATTCCTACTTTAACCCAATTTTTTTTTTTTTATAAATAAAAAGTATATCTTTTAATTAAAGAGTATACTTTAGAGTACTATATATATTAATTATTATAATATAGAGGTTGTATCCAACTGAGCTACTTATGTAGCAACATACTTTTTTTTTACTACTTTTGTTTTTTAAAAAGCTTTATAACATTATTTAGCATCTGTTATTTAGCTTTCTATAAAGCTTATGAGGTATAAAACCTAAACTACCCATTGCCCTGAAAAGGGCATTTGTTTGGGCATTGCCCTTAAAAGGGCATTTAGCTCTTTTTCTGCCCATCCCTAATCTAAATAAAACAAACACCCCCATAACAAACCTTAAAAAAACCTGTCTAACCCCCAGGTTGCTACTCACCGTTCCTGAAGTCTGGTGGAGAAGATCTTCTTCCAGACGGGTCCATCATCTTCATCAACAGCGAAGACGGCACAGAGCGGAGATGTGGAGCGGTGTTTCCAGATGTGGCGTTCTTTGGAGGCAGCAATGATTTTTCGCAGCGATGGTCCTTGGCAGTGGTTCCCGGCAGTGGTGCTCCGTGTCGGCATGGAGGTTCCTCTTCATGTGATCGTCCGCCGCACACTGAAGATTAATTGCAAGGTACCCCATATTTATTGCATATTCCTATTGGCTGACATTTTCAAATCAGCCAATAGGATGAGAGCAAGTGAAATCTTATTGACTGGTAAACAGCCAATAGGATGAGAGCTAGTGAAATCCTATTGACTGTTCACCAACCAATAAGATTTCACTTGCTCTAATCCTATTGGCTGATGAGAAAATGTCAGCCAATAGGAATGCAAGGTACCCCAATAAATATGGCAAGAGGAAGGGACTGTTGTTGTCCCGAAACATCACTAAAACTTCATTAAATTTGTTTGTCACAGTTGGAGAAAGTTCAGTGAGTGCTTCTTTTCTACATTTCTATAATTATATATATATATATATATATATATATATATATATATATATATACAGTATATTTATATACATATCAAGCTATTAATAGATATATCTGTCCAAAAATCATCACGTAGAGAAATATTTATTTAGAAATAAATCCTATATTATAAAAGGCCAAGTGTGTTTGTCTGAAGCCGTCATGCGCAGTAGAGACAAACACACTTGGCCTTAGATCCTCGCACTGAGAAGACACCTCGCACGCGCACAGCTGACAGGACCTACCCACACACTTGGCCGCACGCGCACACCCTCGCACCCACACACCCACAAACTTGGCTGCAGACAATAGTATTTTTCCTACCTTAATTCCGATTGGCTGATAGGATTCTATCAGCCAATCGGAATTAAGGTAGGAAAAATCCTATTGTCTGATGCAATCAGCCAATCGGATTGAAGTTCAATCCGATTGCCCTACCCTATACTAAATTACAAATAGCCCTTAAAAGGGCCTTTTGCGGGGCATTGCCCCAAAGTAATCAGTTCTTTTACCTGTAAAAAAAAAATACAATACCCCCCGAACATTACAACCCACCACCCACACACCCCTGCTCTAAAACCCACCCAATCCCCCCTTAAAAATACCTAACACTACCCCATTGAAGATCACCCTACCTTGAGCCATCTTCACCCAGCCGGGCACAAGTGGTCATCCAATCCGGGCAGAAGTCTTCATCCGATGGGGCAGAAGAGGACATCCAGACCGGCAGAAATCTTCATCCTATCTAGGCAGAAGAGGACATCTGGACCGTCAGAAGGCTTCATCCAAGCGGCATCTTCTATCTTCTTCCATCCGACGAGGAGCGACTCCATCTTGAAGACATCTGGCGCAGAGCTTCCTTCCAGCACGACGGACTAACAATGAATGACGGTTCCTTTAAATGACGTCATCCAAGATGGCGTCCCTCGAATTCCGATTGGCTGATAGGATTCTATCAGCCAATCGGAATTAAGGTAGGAAAAATCCGATTGGTTAATTTAATCAGCCAATCGGATTGACGTTCAATCCGATTGGCTGATTGGATCAGCCAATAGAATTGACCTTGCATTCTATTGGCTGATCCAATCAGCCAATCGGATTGAAATTCAAGGGACGTCATCTTGGATGACGTCATTTAAAGGAACCGTCATTCGTCTTTAGTCCGTGGTGCTGGAAGGATGCTCCGCGCCGGATGTCTTCAAGATGGAGTCGATCCTCATCAGATGGAAGAAGATAGAAGATGCCGCTTGGATGAAGCCTTCTGACGGTCCGGATGTCCTCTTCTGCCCGGATAGGATGAAGACTTCTGCCGGTCTGGATGTCCTCTTCTGCCCCATTAGATGAAGACTTCTGCCCAGATCGGATGACCACTTGTGCCCGGCTGGGTGAAGACGGCTCAAGGTAGGGTGATCTTCAATGGGGTAGTGTTAGGGGGGATTGGGTGGGTTTTAGAGTAGGGGTGTGTGGGTGGTGGGTTGTAATGTTGGGGGAGTATTGTAATTTTTTTTACAGGTAAAAGAGTCGATTACTTTGGGGCAATGCCCCACAAAAGGCCCTTTTAAGGGCATTTTATTATTTTGGGGGGCTTTTTTATTTTATTAGGGGGCTTAGATTAGGTGTAATTAGTTTAAACTTCTTGTAATTTTTTTTCTCTGTAATTTAGTGTTTTTTTTGTGGTAATTTAGTTTATTGAATTTAATTATAATTAATTGTAGGTAGTTTAGGTAATTAGTTTAATGATAGTGTAGTGTTAGGTGTAATTGTAACTTATGTTAGGATTTATTTTACAAGTAATTTTTTACTTATTTTAGCTAGGTAGTTATTAAATAGTTAATAACTATTTAATAACTATTGTACCTAGTTAAAATAAATACAAAGTTTCCTGTGAAATAAATATAAATCTTAAGCTAGCTACAATGTAACTATTAGTTATATTGTAGCTAGCTTAGGGTTTATTTTATCAGTAAGTATTTAGTTTTAAATAGGATTAATTTATTTAATTATGTTAAATTTATTTTGTTTAATTTAAATTATATTTAAGTTAGGGGGGTTAGGGTTAAGTTTAGACTTAGGTTTAAGGGTTAATACCTTTAATATAGTAGCAGCGACGTTGAGGGTGGCAGATTAGGGGTTAATAAATGTAAGTAGGTGTCAGCGATGTTAGGGCAGGCAGATTAGGGGTTAATAAAATTTAACTAGTGTTTGCGAGGCGGGAGTGCGGCGGTTTAGGGGTTAATACATTTATTAAAGTAGAGGCGATGTCTGGTCGGCAGATTAGGGGTTAAATTATTTTATTATAGTGTTTGCTATGTGGGGGGCCTAGGTTTAGGGGTTAATAGGTAGTTTATGGGTGTTAGTGTACTTTGTAGCACTTTAGTTAAGAGTTTTATGTTCCGGCATTAGCCCATAAAACTCTGAACTACTGACTTTTAAATGCAGTAGAAGTCTTGCCAGGAGAGGGTCTACCGCTCACTTCTTCCAAGACTCGTAATACCAGCGTTAGGCAAATCCCATTAAAAAGATAGGATACGCAATTGACGTAAGGGTATTTGCGGTAGCCTTGAGTCGTGGAAGAAAAGTGAGCGGTAGACCCTTTCCTGCCTGACTCGTAATACCAGCGGGCGTTAAAAAGCAGCGTTGGGACCTCTCAACGCTGTTTTTTAAGGCTAACGCCAAACTCGTAATCTAGGTGTTGATTTTTTTAAAAATTTGCACTTAGAAATTCTCAGTATAGCCCCAGCCCCAAGTGTGATAAGAGTGGAGATTTTTTTTTAAACCTATGTTTTCTTCTGTCAGTTATGAGTATGAGCAAATCTGACTCCCTGATATCTATTCTATTTTAATAGTAACCAGCCTAGAAGTTTTATGACATCAGGTTAAGATAAACCTTCCTGCAGAGGCCCCTCCTCCTTGTAAGACTGACAGGAAATAAAGGACACTGCACAAATGTAGTGTAAAAAATAAATTAAAATCTAAAATTAATTGAAAAAGATGAATAATACATATTGTAATGATTCTATTAAAGGGACACTCAAGTTAAAATAAACTTTTATGAATCAGATAGAACATGCAATTTTAAGACACTTTCCAATTTACTTCCATTATCACATTTTACAGTCTTTTTATAATCACATTTTCTGGGGAATAAGCTCCTACTGAGCATGTGCACAAGCTCACAGGTTATATGTATACTAGTCTGTGATTGGCTGGTGTCTGTCACATGATACAGCAGGTCAGAGAATGGGAGAAAAAATAAATTTGTCAGAAAAAAATCTACTGCTTTTTTGAAATTCAGAGTAAGTGCTATTGCATTGTGTTTTTATTAGGTACTTGTTAATGATGTAATTCTACTGCACTGAGTGGTCCTTTAAGTGTAAGCAACTGCTTTAACAACTATTTAATTCACCTAGCAGCAGTGTTTGCAACATTGTTTATAGCAATGCTATTCATAATTACAAACACTGCTGCTATAGGGGGGTAGTTATCAAGCCGTCTACTTTTCTGCCTTCGCCGACCCAATACGTCCGCCTAAGCTCGCCTACCTTCGCCGCCGCGGACCTTGAATACGTTCGCCTAAGTTATCAAATAAAGCTGTCAAAAAGCCGCGGGGCGATGAGCAGCGGACTGTGACAGTTATCACTCATCCGATCTCGCTGCCCTTCGGCTTTTTCCCAGCTTTATTGCTAGCCTGTCACTAAGCACTCACACTAAACTACACTGTTCTACCCCCTATACCGGCGCCCCCGGAGCCCCCCGCAACTAAATAAAGTTACTAACCCCTAAACCGCCGCTCCTAGACCCCGCCGCAAGTCTTTTAAATGTATTAACCCCTAAACCGCCGCTCCTAGACCCCGCCGCAAGTCTTATAAATGTATTAACCCCTAAACCGCCGCTCCCGGACACCGCTGCCACCTACATTATACCTAGTAACCCCTATCCTGCCCCCCCTATACCGTCGCCCTCTATTATAAAATTATTAACCCCTATCCTGCTGATCCCGCACCTCTCCGCAACTAAATAAATAGTTTAACCCCTAAACCGCCGCTCCATGAACCCGCCGCAACCTATAATAAATTTATTAACCCCTATCCTGCCCCCCACTACGCCGCCGCCACTGTAATAAAATGATTAACCCCTAAACCTAAGTCTAACCCTAACCATAATGCCCCCCTAACTTAAATATTAATTAAATACATCTAAATAAATTAACTCTTATTAACTAAATGAATCCTATTTAAAACTAAATACTTACTTATAAAATAAACCCTAATATAGCTACAATATAAATAATAATTATATTCTAGCTATCTTAGGATTTATATTTAGTTTACAGGTAACTTTGTATTTATTTTAGCTAGTTAGAATAGTTATTAAATAGTTATTAACTATTTAATAACTACCTAGCTAAAAGAAATACAAAATTACCTGTAAAATAAATCCTAACTTAAGTTACAATTAAACCTAATACTACACTATCATAAAATTAACTAAATAAACTACCTACAAATAACTACAATGAAATACAATTACATAAACTAACTAAAGTACAAAAAATAAAAAAAGCTAAGTTACAAAAAATAAGTTACAAACATGTTAAAAATATTACAACAATTTTAAGCTACTTACACCTAATCTAAGCCTCCTAATAAAATAACAAACCCCCCCAAAATTAAAAAAATCCCTACCCTATTCTAAATTACATAAATTTCAAAGCTCTTTTACCTTACCAGCCCTTAAAAGGGCCATTTGTGGGGGCATGCCCCAAAAAGTTCAGCTCTTTTGCCTGTAAAAGAAAAATACAACCCCCCCCAACATTAAAACCCACCACCCACATACCCCTAATCTAACCCAAACCCCCCTTACAAAAACCTAACACTAATCCCCTGAAGATCATCCTACCTTGAGTCGTCTTCACTCAGCCGAGCAGCGATGGAACCGAAGTGGACTTCCGGAGCGGAAGAAGTTAATCCTCCAAGCGGCGCTGAAGAAATCTTCCATCCGATGAAGTCATCATCCAGGCGGCGCTGAAGAAGTCTTCGATCCGGCCGATGTCATCTTCAAAGAGGCGCTGAAGAGGTCTTCTATCCGGGCGAAGTCATCTTCCAAGCCGGGTCTTGAATCTTCCTTCCGCCGACACGGAACCACCTTCTTCACCGACGGACTACGACGAATGACGGCTCCTTTAAGGGATGTCATCCAAGATGGCGTCCCCTCAATTCCGATTGGCTGATAGGATTCTATCAGCCAATCGGAATTAAGGTAGGAAAATCTGATTGGCTGATGGAATCAGCCAATCAGATTCAAGTTCAATCCGATTGGCTGATCCAATCAGCCAATCAGATTGAGCTCGCATTCTATTGGCTGATCGGAACAGCCAATAGAATGCAAGCTCAATCTGATTGGCTGATTCCATCAGCCAATCAGATTTTTCCTACCTTAATTCCGATTGGCTGATAGAATCCTATCAGCCAATCGGACTTGAGGGGACGCCATCTTGGATGACGTCCCTTAAAGGAGCCGTCATTCGTCGTAGTCCGTCGGTGAAGAAGGTGGTTCCGCGTCGGCGGAAGGAAGATTCAAGACCCGGCTTGGAAGATGACTTCGCCCGGATAGAAGACCTCTTCAGCGCCTCTTTGAAGATGACATCGGCCGGATCGAAGACTTCTTCAGCGCCGCCTGGATGATGACTTCATCGGATGGAAGATTTCTTCAGCGCCGCTTGGAGGATTAACTTCTTCCGCTCCGGATGTCCACTTCGGTTCCATCGCTGCTCGGCTGAGTGAAGACGACTCAAGGTAGGATGATCTTCAGGGGATTAGTGTTAGGTTTTTGTAAGGGGGGTTTGGGTTAGATTAGGGGTATGTGGGTGGTGGGTTTTAATGTTGGGGGGGGGTTGTATTTTTCTTTTACAGGCAAAAGAGCTGAACTTTTTGGGGCATGCCCCCACAAATGGCCCTTTTAAGGGCTGGTAAGGTAAAAGAGCTTTGAAATTTATGTAATTTAGAATAGGGTAGGGATTTTTTTTATTTTGGGGGGGTTTGTTATTTTATTAGGGGGCTTAGATTAGGTGTAAGTAGCTTAAAATTGTTGTAATATTTTTAACATGTTTGTAACTTAATTTTTTATTTTTTGTAACTTAGCTTTTTTTATTTTTTGTACTTTAGTTAGTTTATGTAATTGTATTTCATTGTAGTTATTTGTAGGTAGTTTATTTAGTTAATTTAATGATAGTGTAGTATTAGGTTTAATTGTAACTGAAGTTAGGATTTATTTTACAGGTAATTTTTTATTTCTTTTAGCTAGGTAGTTATTAAATAGTTAATAACTATTTAATAACTATTCTAACTAGCTAAAATAAATACAAAGTTACCTGTAAACTAAATATAAATCCTAAGATAGCTATAATATAAGTATTAATTACATTGTAGCTATCTTAGGGTTTATTTTACAGGTAAGTATTTATTTTTAAATAGGAATAATTTATTAAAGTATAGTGTAGTGTTAGGTGTAATTGTAACTTAGGTTAGGATTTATTGCACAGGTAAATTTCTCTTTATTTTAGCTAGGTAAGCTATTAAATAGTTAATAACTATTTAATAGTTATTGTACATGGTTAAAATAAATTGAAAGGTACCTGTAAAATAAATATAAATCCTAAGATAGCTAGAATATAATTATTATTTATATTGTAGCTATATTAGGGTTTATTTTAAAGGTAAGTATTTAGTTTTAAATAGGATTCATTTAGTTAATAAGAGTTAATTTATTTAGATTTATTTAATTAATATTTAAGTTAGGGGGCGTTAGGGTTAGGGTTAGACTTAGGTTTAGGGGTTAATGATTTTATTACAGTGGCGGCGGCGTAGTGGGGGGCAGGATAGGGGTTAATAAATTTATTATAGGTGGCGACGGTGTAGGGGGGGCAGATTAGGGGTTAATAAATTTATTATAGGTGGCGACGGTGTAGGGGGGGCAGGATAGGGGTTAATACATTTAATATAGGTTGCGGCGGGTTCAGGGAGCGGCGGTTTAGGGGTTAATACATTTATTATAGTTGCGGTGGGCTCCGGGAGCGGCGGTTTAGGGGTTTATATGTATAGAGTAGCTTGCGGTGGGCTCCGGGAGCGGCGGTTTAGGGGGTAATAACTTTATTTAGTTGCGGCGGTGTAGGGGGGTCAGATTAGTGGTGTTTAGACTCGGGGTACATGTTAGGGTGTTAGGTGTAGACAGCTCCCATAGAAATCAATGGGATGTCTGTCAGCAGCGAACTTGTACTTTCGCTATGGTCAGACTCCCATTGATTCCTATGGGATCCGCCGCCTCCAGGGATGGCGGATTGAAAACCAGGTACGCTGGGCCGTAAAAGTGCTGAGCGTACCTGCTAGTTTTTTGATAGCTAGCAAAAGTAGTGAGAATGTGCCGCACTTGTGTGCGGAACATCTGGAGTGACGTAAGAATCGATCTGTGTCGGACTGAGTCCGGCGGATCGAAGCTTACGTCACAAAATTCTACTTTTGCCGGTCTCGAGCCTTTGATAACTAAGGCGAATCAGCCTCGCCACAAATACGCTGCGGAATTCCAGCGTATTTGAGGTTGACGGCTTGATAACTACCCCCCATAGACTGCTATAGACATGTGCACGCTCCTAAGCTCCTATCAGCTTACCTAGATTTAGTCTTCAACAAAGAATACCAAGGCAACAAAGCACATTTGATAATAGAAGTGAATTTTAAAGTCGTTTAAAATTGCACGAGCTATCTGAATCATGGGAGTTTAATTTTGACTTTACTGTCCGTAATGTAGTTGTCATTCTAGGTATATCCCACTATATCTGATCCTGTGATTGAAATACAATAACATGGATTATATAATGGGCTACCGTATAATTTAGTACTGTGTTTTCATGAGATTTTGTAAAAGATAACAAGCTATTTCAGAAATCTTTGCTGTTACAAACATCCTATTCTGGCCTAGATTACGAGTTGCGTGCAATAGTGCACTTTTGTGAGCACAATGTTTGCGCGCCACTCAGTAATTGACCTCTGATTAATTGCGCTAAGTGCAAAGTGAAACCACAAGCTCGTGGGAGCATTAACCAGCCAATTGTAATGGCCGGTTATTTAAAATATGTCCATAAAGGGGCAAATTTGTTTAGATAGCGCTCCACTCGTAATCCAGCCCTCTGTTTTTTAAACTATGTTGTTGTTCATAATGTGAAGAATTTTACATTGTCACTTGATATAATATCGTTCATAGGACTGTCCAGAATTGACTAATTGTGTTAACCCTTTTCCCCCCTCACTATTAGCCCCTGAAAGACAATCAAATTTTCTATGAATTTAGCTGTTGAAAAACAATTGCAGCAAATAAGCAGTTAAAGGGACATGAAACCCAATTTTTTTCTTTCATGATTTAGAAAGAGCATACAATTATAAACGACTTTCTAATTTTCTTCTATTATCTATTTTGCTTCATTCTCTTGATATTCTTTGCTGAAAAGCATATCTAGATATGCTTAGTAGCTGCTGATTGGTAGCTGCACATAGATGCCTCCTGTGATTGGTTCACTGTGTGCATTGCTATTTCTTCATTAAAGTATATCTAAAGAATAAAGCAAATTAGGTAATAGAAGTAAATTGGAATGTTGTTTAAAATTATATTCTCTACCTTAATCATGAAAGAAAATGTTTGGGTATAGTGTCCCTTTAATTTGTTTTAAAAACATTTATATGAGGCTATGTTATTCTATTGCAACACAACAGAAATGTCTATGAACACAGGGGCATGGAAATCCTTGACTCCAAGAGGGTATAATCTAAAGAAACATCTTGAAGAATCATCTTATTATCTGCTATTTCTTTGTTCGCCTGTTGCACATTTATTATTCTCCTATTTTACAGAACTATTTCTATTCCTCTTTCAAAAGCGACTTACCCAGAGAGGCCTTCACATCTCTACAGTGCTTTACAATCTTCTTACTTGTTAATAACAATGGCCAAATAATTTATTTATTTTAAATCAATGTGTAAAATATATATATAAAAAAATATACTCAAAGATATGCGCTTATCCCAAGAAATCTTCCTGGGGTTAACAGGGATATACAAATAAATAATAAAAAATTTTTTTATAATTCATTAAGCATACATGAATTTTGTGGTCCTGTAATTATATATTGATGTTGCATTTACTGGAAAGTATAGCTTCCAAAACCAGTTTTATGCCCCAGGTCTTCCCATGGCTAGCCAGCTAGAATCGCTGCATGGCTTGAATGTTGGTTTGAATGTTTGCAAGTGTATTTTAGTCCCATACAGTGATTTACATCCCTCGAGACTAAACAAGCCATCTGTGAAACATATCCAGTCCTCACCAGCTCATGACATGCTAGTGCCAAACTACAGTCCAACGTATTCCATCTGTACCATATGTTTGCCTGCCGTTTCCTTGTAAACCAAGACATCCAGAAATATTTGTAACATGGCATTTTCATATGCAGAATAATGCTAGCATATTATACCAATCATTGACTGTGAGTCAATAGGAATGGTTGGTATTCAGCAGAAGAATTATTGCCATATTTTAAGTCTATTATTCAAAGTGTTAACAGACGCACAGTTAGTAATTAGGATACATTAAAGGGGAATTATACTCATAGGCAGCATAATTATAAAAATCTAACAAGAAAATATCACATGAACGTCTCTATGTAAAAAAGATTTTATTTCCAAATTTCTTCATCTCACCAGAGTAAGTGCTCTGTGAGTCAGAGCTACTCTTTTTACTGTTATCTACATGGAGAAAAAAAAACAAACAAATCAAGAGCTTCATTAGTGCCCCACTTTGCTTTACTGTAATCTCCGACATACTTAATGCATGGCCCCTTGCATGTCCTGGGGCAAGCATCCTGATTGGATGTTTAGGGGTAGATTTTTAAATGCCGCCTGACATCGCTAAATGCCGACAGCATATGCTGTTTGTATTTAACATTGCACAAGCATTTCTTGTGAACTGCTTGTGCAATGCCACCCCATGCACATTCACAGCCAATTGGCCGCTATTAGGGGGAGTCAATCATCCCGATCGTATCTGATCGGGATGATTGCTGTCCGCCAGCTCAGAGGTGGCGGATAAACTAAGAAGCAGTGCTCTTAAGACCGCTGCTTCTTAACTTTTGTTTTCAGCGAGCCTGAAGACTTGTGTGGAAACAGCTGCATTTGCAGCTTAATAAATCTAGCCCTTAAAGTCCTTTTATAGTAAGATTTGGCTACTGAGAAAAAATTGAGGTAAAACGCTTTCTTTTGTTACAGAGAGATGTTCATGTTATATTTTCTAGCCAGCTTTTTACAGGTATGCTGCGTCCCTTTCACTTGATTCAATACTTGAGTATCACGCCCCTTTAACTGCATTATAAGGAAACACATGCAGTCTTTTTAAAGCAAATTATATTTCAACATGTTTAAATACTGTTTTTTTATATGTTTTATATATATATAATAAAAAATAAAAAAAAGCTTTTCATTTGCCTTTAACTAATTTTTAGTTGATTTTGATCATTATGTAACAAGCTATCCTTCATCAACCTTGTACAATGTTCTGTACATAATGAATATTAATCACCTGGGTATCCCCAGTTCTTAGTCAACAATGCAAGCACACAAAATCCATTTTTTAGTTAAATTAATTTAAAAAGTAGCAGAATGTGGAGTGCTTCTAAATTTTTATCTGATGCACCTAATTTATAAATTATAATTACCTTAAAACTATTTAGTAAGCTTGGCCTGCATGAACCAACTTTTCTATTACTAATAAAGCAGTTAAACCTTATATCATTTGGAAAGTTCAGCCAATAACAATAAATAGAATATGCATGTGGTTGTAAAATGCTCTAATATTATTAAACAATAACAATTCAGCTAACTGGTGATGCACACAGTGGAGGTGGGAGACGTAGGGCATAGAAGAGTCAAATGTGACATACGGCAGGAAATATTTTCTTATCATTGATTAGAAAAGCCTCCATATTTTTTTACCATAGAAATGATCTGTAGAATAAAGATAGGAAGAAAAAAAACTATATTTAGCAGCAAATACACAGCTAGATTACAAGTTATGGCGTAATGGCTGTTCGTAATGAGCGTGTGCGCTATTTTCATTCTGCACTTTTCATTAACATTGGGATTACAAATCTGAAAAGAACCTCGTTACGCATTGCGGCAATACGAGTAACGCGTTGATTTCCCTAGCGTAATCACTGACGCATAATGGATTCTCCTATAGAGAAAGGGTCTAAGGTGCGCTAAGACAAAAGAGATAACCAAACTCCCCCTAAATGACAATATCCCTATAATTGTCACACAAAAAGATTACTGAATAAAAAAGGTTTAAAGGGAAGTGCTAAAACAAAGCCAAAGGTAATCACTCACTTAAATTATATACAGTTTATTATCACATATATATAACACATAAAAGGGACGTCTCCCCAAATGACACTGTCAAAAATCTCCTGATCGTCTGCAGTGCACCTTCCCTGTTCGGTATCCCCCTCGAGTGGATCCGACTGGGGTTTTTCGGCGTCTGACGTCACTGAATAGAGATCCGGCAAAGGGAAGCGGCCAGAGCTTTGCGCTTCTTGTAACTTTCACAGGTGGGATTCTCTCACATCCACCCTGCACTTAGTGCTAAGTGCACGCAAGGGTGTATACAGGTATTGTAGAAAGATGTTGTAGAAAGGTACTGTGGTGAATATTCCAACTTCATTCAAACCACAAAGCATATAATAGAAATTCCAAAAAGGAAAATAAGTTCCATTTCTTATAACCCGGGTTAAGTTTAAGGAATCCAAAGGGTGTAGATATATTGCACATATGCCAAAAGGTAGTCCTGCCTTCATAGCCGACGCGTTTCGCCCTCTTAAGGGCTTTATTGATAAAGGGTGGATGTGAGAGAATCACACCTGTGAAAGTTACAAGAAGCGCAAAGCTCTGGCCGCTTCCCTTTGCCGGATCTCTATTCAGTGACGTCAGACGCCGAAAAACCCCAGTCGGATCAACTCGAGGGGGATACCGAACAGGGAAGGTGCACTGCAGACGATCAGGAAATTGTGGGTAAAGTAAATTGACAAGAACTTAAAACTCAATTACCTCTGTTTATACGCTGGTCATTTATCTCTCTTAAGGAAGTGTGGAATATTCAGAACACTTATTACTGGTAGATCTACCATATTAACTTTCTTTGGTAGCTTGGTGGTTTTATTCATCAATTTCCTGGACTTTTACTTGAATTTTAATTTAGTGTGCAATATATTTAGTGTGCAATATATTTTATAAATTTCTATATATAGCGGTTCTCTTAATAGATCTCTTGTTTTAATCTGATTATATCTATTTTTGACAGTGTCATTTGGGGAGACGTCCCTTTTATGTGTGATATATATGTGATAATAAACTGTATATAATTTAAGTGAGTGATTACCTTTGGCTTTGTTTTAGCGCTTCCCTTTAAACCTTTTTTATTCAGTATTCTCCTATAGAGATCAATGCAAAATTAAAAATACACGGATTTGTCTTCTAACACTCGATATAGCGAGAACTACACACTGCTCTGTCATATCACGCATACAACTTTATGGACACAAAATAAAATCAGATCAAATGTACAAACAACAATCAATCACACAACATAGCACATACGCATTCAACATTCACAATCTTTTACAACAAATACTACACAACATTTACACTAAACGAGGATTAGGAAAATACGTTGCAATCTGCATCACAAAACAAAACAACATGAAAAATGAATTGCACACTGATACACAAACAAAACATTTGCATTGCCGATTAGAAAACATTATTACAAAATAAACGTTTACAACACTTAACTAATATGATACGAACAGAAATCAGCATTTAGATTTTGGGATAATAAATTAGGAAAATGTTATGCAAAAGGATCACTATGACATCGCATTATACACATTCCACAAATACATATGTGCATTTACAAACTCCATGTGAGCATGCACAAATTAAAACAACTACTCCACATTGCACACATGCAAATCATCACTAAAGCACACCTGGACCTCCTTTACTTTGCAAACCGGTACATCATTAACCATTTACATAGGGTATATAAGCACGCTAGAATCATGGCTTCTTTGACTGTATTGCAGGTCTAGTCATTGAAGGTTTCAGAGAGTTAGCGAGTAAGTTAGTAAAAGAGAGAGAGAGAGTTAGTGAGTGAGAGTTAGTTAGTGACAGACAGTGAGAGTTAGTTAGTGAGTGAGAGTTAGTGAGAGAGAGTGAGAGTTAGTGAGAGAGAGTGAGAGTTTGTCTGGGTGAGTGTGCGAGTGCTGTTTTTTGGTACATTACATAAACACATTTACACACAAACACATTCAATACATACATATCCATATCAGTAGCACTACATACACACACATACACTCCATACAACATTCCCTTTAATCCCATACCCATCCCATAGTTAGAATTTGGTTGATTTACACCAACTTATTCTTTACATACCCTCATTTACTCCTTTTTTTTTTTATACGTTTGTCTGTTAATTAATACCCCTTACCCTATTTTTTTAAAGGAGAGGAAAAAGTGATGGCACTACTAATGTATAGTAATGGGAGCGATGGGCCTAGAATTATTAACAATTGGCCTTATACAGGATATAATATAGCCCAAAGGTGCTGTGTATTAAGCATATAATTCAACAAAGGCAACTACGAGATAGTTGCAGAGAAAGAATACACCATAGCACTCAATCCCACACAAAAAAATGTGTAATAATTATAGGTAAGTGTACGTTAACAAAAACAGTATAGAATTAATAAACTTTATTAGATATATTTAAAAAAGGGGGAAACGCATTTTAAAAAACAGCTAGATAAGTATAGGGCTGGTAGTAAATTGCTATTCTGGATAGTGTCACACCAATTATATATAGTGAATTAAGATGATATTGTATAGGTTATACAATGAGGCCTAAATGTGGGGTCTCCCTTGCTAGATAATAATATGGCTGAGTGGAGAAAAAGAGCTTGGCAATGGTTTTCCCAAGTTATGTGAGTGCTTGGTGCAAACTGGTAATATTGTGGTGTTCGAATAATCGAGTTTATCACCTGTCAAATTAGACGTAGAATTACTGAGCACAGATACATTATGTAACTTAACAAATAATCACATTTTGTCTATTATATATGTATAAGTGCATCCACTTATTGCTCTTTAGTATTATGTATTAGAGAATCCTCTATTGGGTAACCAAGTTATTATACTTTTCGTATTGAGATATAGTAACACAGTACAACAATCTAGGTGTTAAATCTCTGACAAATTACTCTATCATAGATGTGTTATTTCAGTCTGCGCTGTTGCAGTTGCTCAAATATGCGGTACTTGGCTATATAGCTTAGTTATATGTTTAGTTCTTGGCAAATTAATTAGATATATGGATCAATGTATTGCTACCCTAAGAGTTCATCACGGTACTGCCGTTCGTATTCTTGGCACTGAGTATATTTATTTTAAATTACCTTTATGGTTATTCTTATTACTAAACAAAAGAAGACCTTCGAAAAAGACGAAATAACTGGCGAAACATATCAGGAGCAAGGGCATGTGGGACCCTTCATTTTTAATAATCTAGTATAAGATAGGGCTGTTAAAATGATATCTGAGCTGTCACACGTGAATACTCAGATTTACTAGGTGATCTATTCACGGTTTAAACTCCTTGCTAGAAAGCATTGACCGGAGGTCACTTGTGCCTTGGCTACACATATGGGAACGTTTGTTTGTAGGCGCATTCCTCTGTCTTTTCCCTTAAACATCGAGTCATAAATATACATGAATCATAAGAAGTGCTAAACTGGTGGGTAGTCTCACATATGCTGCCGCTGCTTACTTGTAACAATGGAATATATTTTTCATTACGATTGATACTTTAGACATAAGTGGCAACATTATAACAAAGAATGCTACTACATAGGACTGCCCTGTACAAATAGGTTTAATAATACCAATGGCAATCTTATTATTTACAATCTTTGGTGGTTGATATATCAGAATATCAAAATAACATACGGCTAGATTACGAGTTGTGCGTTAAGGTAAAAAAGCAGCGTTAACAGGTCCTAACGCTGCTTTTTTACGCCCGCTGCTATTACGAGTCTTGCAGGTATAGGTGTACCGCACACTTTTTTGGCCTTACCGCAAATCAACTTACGTAAATTTCATAAATGATTTTTCTATGGGACTTCCATTTTTCCTGGGAGGCCAAAAAGTGAGTGGTACTGCCTCTACCGCCAAGATTCCTAACGCATTTTAAAGTCAGTAGTTATGAGTTTTACGCTACAAAGCTGTAGCATAAAACTCATAACTAAAGTGCTACAAAGTACACTAACACTCATAAACTACCTATTAACTCCTAAACCAAGGCCCTCCCGCATTGCAAACACTAAAAGAAAATTATTAACCCCTAATCTGCCGCTCCGGACATCGCCGCCACTAGAATAAACATATTAACCCCTAAACCGCAGCATCATTACCACCTCGCAAACACTAGTTAAATATTATTAATCCCTAATCTTCTGCCCCCAACATCGCCGCAACCTAACTACATTTATTAACCCCTAATCTGCTGTCTCCAACGTCGCCGCCACTATTCTAAATTTATTAACACTTTAAACCTAAATCTAACCCTAACCCTAACACCCCCTAACAAATATAATTTTAATAAATCTAAATACAAATTACTATCATTACCTAAATTATTCCTATTTAAAACTAAATACTTACCTATAAAATAAACCCTAAGCTAGCTACAATATAACTAATAGTTACATTGTAGCTAGTTTAGGGTTTATTTTTATTTTACAGGCAAGTTTGTATTTATTTTAACTAGGTAGAATAGTTACTAAATAGTTATTAACTATTTAATAACTACCTAGCTAAAATAAATACAAATTTTCCTGTAAAATAAAACCTAACCTAAGTTACACTAACACCTAACACTACACTACAATTAAATACATTCCCTACATTAAATACAATTAAATACATTATATAAAATTAGCTAAATTACCAAAAAAACAAACACTAAATTACAGAAAATGAAAAACAAATTACAAGATCTTTAAACTAATTACACCTAATCTAATAGCCCTATCAAAATAAAAAAAGCCCACACAAAATAAAAAAAAACCCCTAGCCTAAACTAAACTACCAATAACTCTTAAAAGGGCCTTTTGCGGGGCATTGCCTCAAAGAAATCAGCTCTTTTACCTGTAAAAAAAAATACAAACAACCCCCCCAACAGTAAAACCCACACAACCAACCCCCCAAATAAAAGCCTAACTAAAAAAAACCTAAGCTCCCCATTGCCCTGAAAAGGGCATTTGGATGGGCATTGTCCTTAAAAGGGCATTTATTGCAGCCCAAAGCCCTAACCTAAAAAATAAACCCACCCAATACACCCTTAAAAAATCCTAACACTAACCCCCGAAGATTTACTTACTGGGAGAAGTCTTCATCCAAGCGGCAAGATGTCCTCAACAAAGCCGGCAGAAGTGGTCCTTCAGACGGGCAGAAGTGGTCCTCCAGACGGGCAGAAGTCTTCATCCAGACGGCATCTTCTATCTTCATCCTTCCGAAGCAGAGTGCCTCCATCTTCAAGATATCTGGCGCAGAGTATCCTCTTATTTCGATGGCTAACGACGTATGAAGGTTCCTTTAAATTATGTCATCCAAGATGGTATCCCTTAGATTCTGATTGGCTGATAGAATTCAGCCAATCGGAATTAAGGTTAAAAAAATCCTATTGGCTGATGCAATCAGCCAACAGGATTGAACTTCAATCCTATTGGCTGATCCAATCAGCCAATAGGATTGAGCTTGCATTCTATTGGCTGTTCCAATCAGCCAATAGAATGCAAGCTCAATCCTATTGGCTGATTGCATCATAAATATTACAGCCATAAAAGTAATAAGAATAACCGTAAAGGTGACTTTCGGTGGGCGGCTCTAGAAGATGGCTGTGAGCTTTTGTTGCTCTGAACAAATCCTCTTCTAATCTGTACTATTTCTCCATCATTCTATGCCCCCTGCATCTCCCTTGACAGATAAGCTGTCCGGGAATCTCAAGCAGATAGAAGTTATCCAATCTCTTCTTCCCCGGAAGGCATTTGACTAAACTAGAACCCACAAGGGACTTTTTATATATTAATTTCTTGCCTGATGACTTTAGACACAGCACATTCAGGAATAGGAACAAAAATGCATATCTTCCACAATGAAAAGGAACTCCGAACCCAAGACATGGTTACTTCCCTAAAGAACCTACTACTACTGGCATTGGAAAAACTGGAATTTACACTACAACAATTGCGGACTGAAATTCAAATCGGGAACCTCCCACTCCCATCTTCAAAATGGCGCCAATTACAAGCAGAACTACTTTGTGACAAAGTTTGTAGGACCCCAGAGATGCACCAACTGGAGCAGATATGGTCACAACTGTATGACTCATCTTTATCGGACACCGACTTACTGAAGCACTGCTCTGAATCACAAAATAGAGAGGATGAGATCACCACAAGCACGGGAGACACAGCGTCAGTACAGAACATCACAGTAATGGTCAATACAACTTTACTGCAACAAGATCCTGGCACTTACTTGTTCCCCCAACAGTCGCTGAAGAGCACATTCTACCAGGCTGTATGTCAGCTACAAGGCAATGGGTAACTCCGAGGATCAAGATCACTGGCAAATCTGCCGGTGCCCATTTCTGAGGAATCGTTTACAGAGGCTGACGGCCTTAACTTACTGAAGGAGGACAAGTCACAACACATTTGCAGCACAAAGGGACTCTTGTTGCGATCGGGAGCTGAATCTACACCACAACTCAGGTGGGGCATTGGCTGAGTTATCATGTCAGCAATAGAAAAGAGCCTGCTGCTCTCCTTATGTTTACCGATATTCTGGAACATTGATTTTTTTTTAACCGGTTTGTAAATCTAGCATACTATACCCAACAGGCTGAGATAATATTTGTGCCATTCTGTATATACATGTGTTGGTCAGCATATGCCCCAGCTTGTTAAACTTGGCTGTTTTGTGTGCTGTTGTTGTACATGTGTTCTGTCTTAGTTTAGTTTTATTATTTCTATTTTTATTTTTGCTTCCTAATTGACTATTCCAAATGTAACCTGGTTATGCCTAATACTGTGGTCTCATACATGCATTATAAGCCACTTGCAGTGAAAACTATATTTAAGTAAGTAGTAATTTAATTGTTTGTAAATCAGCCTAGCGTAACAGCAGTGGTTCTCATGTCTGAGTCCTTACGTCCTGGAATCTAATATCTGAGCACTATTCTCATTGTAATTCAGCTCCACACACATCTTTTGATAATAGCATAGGTGGGATGACGGCATGCTTGGAATTTGGGCATTGTGGGATGCATTGGTAATCACTTAACTAGACATATGAGTATTGCCATTATTACTTTCTTTGGGCATATCCTGGTAACTAAAGCGCCCCTGCAAGCTCCCATTTGAACAATAATTCCTATAGTCTAATTAATTCTAAATAGATTAGGCTCCCACATATGGGGATGGCATACCCCTGAAATATTTGGGTCAATTGGGGATATGTTTAGTTTATATATTTAGTTTGGTTAAGTTGTTTTGTTTGTTATTATTATATAAAAAAAAGAAAATGAAGAGACACGGCTTATACATGAACTAATATCAGACTAATTTCATAAGGCTCCTTTTATGAAGACTTCTCTAGTTTGAGCAACATTGAAGGACTATAAAGATTGCTATATATAGAACATAGAAATACAATCTGCATTCCTTCTTTGATACCTGCCGAAATAACTATTGAAATAACTATTGTGGGAAGAAGGGAAGGAGGAAGAAGTAATATATATATTTAGTTATTTATTTAATGTGTAAAGGATAGGTATGTGATGGTGTTGTCTTCTTACACTTGTGGAGCACACTCTGTATTGAATAGGCTTCTATAGGACCAGCTCCATGGAAGCAGATTGTTTGCAGAGTGTGTTTTATAAGTGTTTTGAGACAACATCATTACATGCTGTCCTTGTTGATTAGATTGATTGTTTTTTGTGATGTGATGCCCAAACTGTTCTCTTAATAAAAAACAATGACCATTACAATTATACATGATGGCATATCACTGTGTTGATTCCAACAACACAGCTTAAAGGGACAGTCAACACTTGAATTATTGTTGGTTAAAAAGAAATATAATTCCTTTATTACCCATTACCAACACTATAATAGAAATACTAATTTTTACCTCTGTGATAACCTTTTATCTATGCCTCTGCAAACTGACCCCTAATTACAGTTCTTTTGACAGAACTGCATTTTAGCCAATCAGTAAAAGAAATGAGAAAGAAATTGCTAGACTGTATATTTCCATTGTGCATTATCTATTTTATTACTTCCACTGTTTACCCCAGTCTGTTTAATTTTAATTTTTGCTTTTATTGTGCAAATTTCGTATTTTTAGTGTACATAATTGTTTACATCATTCTGCATTATCATTGCTTTTAGACATGGATCCATGTATTTGAATGTATTAGTTACTATATGTAATAGTTAATATATGTACAATACATTAGGTAATATTGGTAATATTGATTATTTGTACTAGTTATTTATGTACTAGGTACTATTTTATATTTTATCAAAGTGTAATATGTGCTAGGTATTAACGTAAAGTATGTACTAGATACTATTTTTTATTACTAGGTATTTATTAAAGTGTTAATTTTACTTATCTACCTCAGCCTCTTTGACGTTCCCCTCATTTCTTTTACTGTTTAGATTTTCTTTGGGGTTCACTAGGGAACTCATTGAGGAGAGCTAGAGGTACCTCCATTTGCGCAGGGTAAACTCTATTATATTTTAGCCAACCAGTGCTCACTCCAGGGTAACTATACGTGCATGAGCTCAATGTTTTCTATATGAAACACATTAACTAATGCCTTCTGGGTTCCTGCTCCGGTGGGGAGTCATTGGCTGGGAAGTTTGGTGGCTGTGCAGATGGGGTAGCAGCAGGACGGGTAAAACAGGGAGAGCCGCGAGGGAGGGCAGGTATTTTTTGGGGGAAAGGCCGGTAGAGGGGTCAGGACGGGAAGGGCCGGGAGAGGGGTCAGGATGGGAAGGGCTGGGAGAGGGGTCAGGACGGGAAGGGCCATGAGAGGGGACAGAACGGGAAGGGCCAGGAGAGGGGTCAGGATGGGAAGGGCCAGGAGAGGGGTCAGGACGGGAAGGGGCGGAAGGCTGATGTCCAGAAGTGCAAGTTCCATCTGAAATATATAATACGATTTTATAAATACATATATTAAATGAAAATATATTATTATCTTGAGAGAAATCAATATTCACCATCATTTAAAATCTGTATTGTTGTTCTCATAAAATATTTATACAAAGTCACAATAATGACTATGTTTAAAGGTATTTATTGATTTGAATCAAGTATAATTAATAATAATATTTAATTGATCCTTGAAACTATGATTGTTCAATAATTTTTTTCATGGAACGTTTGATCAATACATTAAGAACCATATTTGTCAAAGTCAACATTATGTGCTAATCTTTAAGATTTTATAATATGATATTTCTCTTTTTGATAATATATCAGTATGCATGTATGCATTTGAAATTGAAACGCCATAGAGTTTTTTTAGACACATGCCGTGGATTGACTTTGGAGACTCCAACAATTGTATTATATGGGAGTGTGTTATATGATCATATCTAAATGGCCACTCCACATAACCTTTGAAACAAGGTAATCACTGATTACCATATCGATTAAGATGATTTCCTTTGTAATCTGAAACAGAAATATTTTAAAGGGACACTGAACCCAAATATTTACTTTGGTTATTCAGATAGAGCATGCAATTTTAAGCAACTTTCTAATTTACTCCTATTATTAATTTGTCTTGGTTCTCTTGCTATCTTTATTTGAAAAAGAAGGCATCTTAGCAATTTGTTTTGTTCAGCACAATGGACAGCATTTGTTTATTGGTGGATGAATTTATCCACCAATCAGCAAGAACAACCCAGGTTGTTCACCAAAAATGGGCCGGCATATAAACGTACATTCTTGCAGTTCAAATAAAGATACCAAGAGAATTTTGAAAAATTGATAATAGGAGTAAATTAGAAAGTTGCTTAAAATTGCATACTCTATCTGAATCACGAAAGAAAAAAATCTGGGTTCAGTGTCCCTTTAAGCTTGATGGTTCAATCAATTACTATTCAGAATCTATACATGGTAGATACTACCGTTCATATTAAATATTAAGAATAGAATGGTATCTGACATTACTTTTACAGAGTATGTTTTATGAATATCTCTTTTACATTAGGATTAAATGTATGTCATCCCAATATTAATAGACACAATCAGAATTGAATATTTAGGTTAGAGAAATTATTAATGTTTGTTTGAGTGAAATGGACAGTCTACATATAAATCATTTTCAAATCCCTTTACATGTCATACATCATGAAATTAAATCAATAAATTTCAACACGATTATGTTTTATGTATTCTTACATGTGGCTGAGAAGCTCAGAACAATGATGACATAATGATATGGTCTGCATCTAGGCACTTAGATGAATAGCAATGACTGTCTGTACAATCATAATATGATTATTGGGTGTTTGGATGTCATATGCATGTGACATCATGATGTCATTCATGACAATTCATACATAAATTGGAAAATAAATAAAAAACATATATTCATGCTGCATGATATAGAAAGGGGGACAGTAGTGTATTAGAAAAATAATGGAATCATATATTTTAAAGGGACAAAGCTGTAGACTTTAGTTTTCTTCAATAGTATGATTTTGAAACAATACACGTTAGATACGTTATATATATTTGACGTACCATCAGACTCCAAGGGAGCCACTTCCTCCTCTATCGCACATGTTGTTACATCAATATCCGTAAAACATAATATGTTGTGTACACGTTAAAATCAAATATTATAACATGTGTTAATGGTGCTCAAGGACACACATCAATGTTGCATTAAAGAGATACTGAACCAAAGTTAGGAATCTCTTAATTTGGATGGAGCATGCAATTGAAATAAAATATATAATTATCGATGATTAATAATTAAATGTGTTTGTCTGTATTTTGAAAATTCACAAAAAAGTATAGTGCACAGAACATTTAATAGTTCTCATGTGTGTATCGCTTGATGATTGTTGTCTACATTTATACAAAATATGTGCTAGCCATGTTCTGAAGCACAAAGGTGTAGACTAAGAAGATTTGAGATCTTAATATTAAACTAATAAAATTAAAATATATATAATTAGAGGAGTACATTATAAGTTTTATTCAAATGGAATGCTTCATCATAATCATGATCAGAATATTTCTGAAAAGACACCTTTAATGACGTATGAATGAGCCAATGGACACACCAGAACCCTGCAAAGGCAGGTCTTCATCAGTGCTGGATCCCTCCGAGCCTGTCACAATAACTAGATCTATTAATTTTTTTAATAAATATTATGTAACACAATTTGTACATCAGCTTTAAATATATATATATATATATATATATATATATATATATATATATATATGGTATTCAAAAATAACATTATTCTAAACTATTAAAAAAAATATCTTTTGAAATGTGAAGACTAGACCACTAATATGAAAAATAAATTCATTATTTCATCAAGGTGAGTGGAAAGAAAATTATGTCTTTCACATATGTCAGATTTATTGAAATATTAGACAGTCAATTCTTATTATATTAAGCTATGGCATATCTATAAATAACTATTGGTCCCTGTTTTTAAAATAATCCAGACAGATCACACTTTGAATAACAACTGGTGACAACTAGAGCATAATACATGTAGCACATATATCAATTTGTGCAATGTACAGTAATCTGGTTTCTGACACAACACATATTGATCACAGTGCAAGACATAAGATATATTTTAAAATATGTTATCATAGTGCTGTTAGGATTTTCTTATATATAAAGGTAGTCCAAGAGGGAAAGATGTGATTTAAATCACAGTATTGTTTCATCAAAACAGTGTAATGATTAAGAAAGATATTTTTTATCTACAGATAAATTCAACATCAATATTTGAGAATGTCACTCTAAAGGAATTATCTGTTCCATGAGGCCCATTTATCAAGCTCCGTATGGAGCTTGTGGGCCCGTGTTTCTGGTGAGTCTTCAGACTCTTCAGAAACAGCAGTTATGAAGCAGCGGTCTAAAGACCGCTGCTCCTTAACCCTGTCCGCCTGCTCTGAGCAGGCGGATAGGAATCTCCACAATTCAACCCGATCGAGTACGATTGGGTTGATTGACACCTCCCTGCTGGCGGCCCATTGACCTCGAGTCTGCAGGAGGTGGTGTTGCACCAGCAGCTCTTGTGAGCTGCTGGTGCAATGCTAAATACGGAGAGCGTATTGCTCTCCGCATTCAGCGAGGTCTTGCAGACCTGATCCTCACTGTCGGATCAGGTCCGCAAGACTGATGTTAAATAGGCCTCTATATGCTGATGTAATGAATTGGAGAGAGCATGCAATTTCAATCAAATATATAATTTCATCCTATCATCATGAATCTTTAATTCTCCCTCTCTCTTAATGATAAGAAGAAAATATCAAAGCATATGAGATGTATATTTATATATTCTGCACATGTTTAAAAATGTGTTAGTGTTGTCTAAATGTAGCCACCAACTGTCAAGCACTACCCATGTGCAGAATACAAAATGTGTAAAATATTCAGGATGGATATCATTAATACAAATAAGAACTTTGACACAAACAATCATACCCAAAGAAAAAAGGAATGCCGCTTGAGGTAAAACTCAGTACTTTATTGGTCAATGTAAAAACTTGATGCCAGCGTGCAGTAACAAGTATTTTCAAACAGCTGCTTGGTCACAAACAGGCCAGTCTGATGCGTTTCAGCTGATATGCCTTATTCATAGACTATGAATAAGGCATATCAGCCGAAACGCGTCAGACTGGCCTGTTTGTGACCAAGCAGCTGTTTGAAAATACTTGTTACTTCACGCTGGCATCAAGTTTTTACATTGACCAATAAAGTACTCAGTTTTACCTCAAGCGGCATTCCTTTTTTCTTTGGATATCGTCTGGCCAGGGAAGGGGCCATTGCTTGCTGCAACAGGGCTGTTTGCCCGAAATTACCCGTGAGAGCTCCAGGTAAGTGTAATTCATACCACTGCTGTAACCGGTAGGAGCTGGAGAATAGCGAGACACCGCACACCCAGTCTGCCCCGTGATTGGCTAGGCACGGTCACGAGAGAGTGACGTCATACGCCGTCCGAAAAAGTTCCCCGAGTACGGTCGAGTATCGAGGACGGGTATAGAGGAGACGGCAGCCATCGGAACAGAGGTGTTTTGAAGGTGAGGTCTTTCCTTTCACAGCCACCGCTAGCGGGACGGATCCCCGTGTGTCAGAGGAGTACCCCTCTTTACACATACAAACAATCATACATTGTTTTTCAAATTGACAAAGTTAAGCATTTTAATTCTTCACGTGAGTTCATGGTTTTCAAAAATGTATTTATAAATAAAGAGTTAATGTATATTTATTTTCCAGCTTTTATGTTGTTGACTGTCCCTTTAAGTAATTTTATGTCTTCTTGCATTGTCATCAATTGTTAGACATTGAGCGTTCAATTTTTATTTTTATATTGCTAGTATAGCTTTTGTAATTTAGAAGATTGAAAATCAGGATAATGTATTCTTCACATTTATATTAATTAATATATACATCTGACCAACATCTCTAAAGTAATGCCACTGTTACAGTAAACCCATGTTCACGTCTATGCGCAATTATATCTTCCATGATGATTGCGCTATAATTAAAAGCGTAATTGCGCATCCGTGATGATGAATTGATTTGGATCTAGTAGTGTGATGACTATAATTTTTAATGCCTAGATTTAGAGTTCTGCGTTAGCCATCAAAAGCAGCGTTAAGGGCTCCTAACGCTGCTTTTTACCGCCCGCTGGTATTTAGAGTCAGTCAGGAAAGGGTCTAACGCTCACTTTCCAGCCGCGACTTTTCCATACCGCAGATCCCCTTACGCCAATTGTGTATCCTATCTTTTCAATGGGATCTTCCTAGCGCTGGTATTTAGAGTCTTGGCTGAAGTGAGCGTTAGAACTCTTAACGACAAAACTCCAGCCGCAGAAAAAAGTCAGGAGTTAAGAGCTTTATCGGCTAACCCCGGTTTATAAAGCTCTTAACTACTGTGCTCTAAAGTACACTAACACCCATAAACTACTTATGTACCCCTAAACCGAGGCCCCCCCACATTGCCGCCACTCTAATACATTTTTTTAACCCCTAATCTGCCGAC
Source organism: Bombina bombina (assembly GCF_027579735.1). Classification (NCBI taxonomy): domain Eukaryota; kingdom Metazoa; phylum Chordata; class Amphibia; order Anura; family Bombinatoridae; genus Bombina; species Bombina bombina. Next base: position 1,302,729,546 of record NC_069499.1, read on the forward strand.
CGCACACCGCCGCCACATACATTATCCCTATGTACCCCTAATCTGCTGCCCCTAACATCGCCGACACCTACATAATATTTATTAACCCCTAATCTGACCCCCCAATGTTGCCGCTACCTTACCTACACTTATTAACCCCTAATCTGCCGACCGGACCTCGCCGCACTATAATAAATATATTAACCCCTAAACCGCCGCACTCCCGCCTCAAAAACCCTATAATAAATAGTATTAACCCCTAATCTGCCCTCCCTAACATCTTTGACACCTAACTTCAAGTATTAACCCCTAATCTGCCGACCGGACCTCGCCGCTACTCTAATAAATGTATTAACCCCTAAAGCTAAGTCTAACCCTAACACTAACACCCCCTAAGTTAAATATATTTTTTATCTAACAAAATAAATTAAATCTTATTAAATAAATTATTCCTATTTAAAGCTAAATACTTACCTGTAAAATAAATCCTAATATAGCTACAATATAACAAATAATTATATTGTAGCTATTTTAGGATTTATATTTATTTTACAGGCAACTTTGTATTTATTTTAACTAGGTACAATAGCTATTAAATAGTTATTAACTATTTAATAGCTACCTAGTTAAAATAATAACAAAATTACCTGTAAAATAAATCCTTACCTAAGTTACAATTAAACCTAACATTACACTATCAATAAATAAATTAACTAAACTACCTACAATTACCTACAATTAAATCAACTAAACTAAATTACAAAAACAAACAAACACTAAATTACAAAAAATAAAAAAAGATTACAAGACTTTTAAACTAATTACACCTACTCTAAGCCCCCTAAAAAAATAACAAAGCCCCCCAAAATAAAAAAATGCCCTACCCTATTCTAAAATAAAAAGTTAACAGCTCTATTACCTTACCAGCCCTTAAAAGAGCTTTTTGCAGGGTATGCCCCAAAGAAATCAGCTCTTTTGCCTGTAAAAAACATACAATACCCCCCCAACATAACAACCCACCACCCACATACCCCTAATCTAACCCAAACCCCCCTTAAATAAACCTAACACTACCCCCTGAAGATCTCCCTACCTTGTATTCACCCAGCCGGGTATCACCGATACGTCCAGAAGAGGTCCTCCAGAGGGTCCGAAGTCTTCATCCTATCTGGCTATCCGGCTGATCGGATTCTATCACCCATTCGGAATTCGAGGGACGCCATCTTGGATGACGTCATTTAAAGGAACCTTCATTCGGACTTAGGACGTCGTTAGAAGAGGATGGATCCGCGCTGGCTGCTTCAAGATGGACCCGCTCCGGATGAAGACTTCGAACCCTCTGGAGGACCTCTTCTGGATGGATCGGTGATACCCGGCTGGGTGAATACAAGGTAGGGAGATCTTCAGGGGGGTAGTGTTAGGTTTATTTAAGCGGGGTTTGGGTTAGATTAGGGGTATGTGGGTGGTGGGTTGTAATGTTGGGGGGTATTGTATGGTTTTTTTTACAGGCAAAAGAGCTGATTTATTTGGGGCATGCCCCGCAAAAAGCCCTTTTAAGGGCTGGTAAGGTAATAGAGCTGTTAACTTTTTATTTTAGAATAGAGTAGGGCATTTTTTATTTTGGGGGGCTTTGTTATTTTTTTAGGGGGCTTAGAGTAGGTGTAATTAGTTTAAAATTCTTGTAATTTTTTTTTATTTTTTGTAATTTAGTGTTGTTTTTTTTTTGTAATTTAGTTTAGTTGATTTAATTGTAGGTAATTGTAGGTAGTTTAGTTAATTTATTTATTGATAGTGTAGTGTTAGGTTTAATTGTAACTTAGGTTAGGATTTATTTTACAGGTAATTTTGTTATTATTTTACCTAGGTAGCTATTAAATAGTTAATAACTATTTAATAGCTATTGTACCTAGTTAAAATAAATACAAAGTTGCCTGTAAAATAAATATAAATCCTAAAATAGCTACAATATAATTATTTGTTATATTGTAGCTATATTAGGATTTATTTTACAGGTAAGTATTTAGCTTTAAATAGGAATAATTTATTTAATAAGATTTAATTTATTTTGTTAGATAAAAATTATATTTAACTTAGGGGGGTGTTAGTGTTAGACTTAGCTTTAGGGGTTAATACATTTATTAGAGTAGCGGTGAGGTCCGGTCGGCAGATTAGGGGTTAATACTTGAAGTTAGGTGTCAAAGATGTTAGGGAGGGCAGATTAGGGGTTAATACTATTTATTATAGGGTTTTTGAGGCGGGAGTGCGGCGGTTTAGGGGTTAATACATTTATTATAGTGGCGGTGAGGTCTGGTCGGCAGATTAGGGGTTAATAAGTGTAGGTAAAGTAGCGGCGACATTGGGGGGGCAGATTAGGGATTAATAAATATTATGTAGGTGTCGGCGGTGTTAGGGGCAGCAGATTAGGGGTACATAGGGATAATGTAGGTTGCAGCGGTGTCCGGAGTGGAAGATTAGGGTTAATAATAAAATGCAGGTGTCAGCAATAGCGGGGGCGGCAGATTAGGGGTTAATAAGTGTAAGGTTAGGGGTGTTTAGACTCGGGGTTCATGTTAGGGTGTTAGGTGCAGACTTAGGAAGTGTTTCCCCATAGGAAACAATGGGGCTGCGTTAGGAGCTGAACGCTGCTTTTATTGCAGGTGTTTTTTTGCAGCTCAAACTGCCCCATTGTTTCCTATGGGGGAATCGTGCACGAGCATGTTTTTCCAGCTGGCCGCTACCGTAAGCAACGCTGGTATTTAGAGTTGAAGTGGCGGTAAATTATGCTCTACGCTCCCTTTTTGGAGCCTAACGCAGCCCTTCAGAGAAATCTAAATACCAGCGTTATTTAAAAGGTGCGGGGAAAAAAAAACACGCGTAGCTAACGCACCCCTTTGGCCGCAAAACTCTAAATCTAGCCGTAAATCTTTAGAATATATTTACAATTGTGTGTATCACGATATTCCAATAGGATCATTGTAAAGATTGAATGATACAAAATAATATTTCAAACTTTTGTAAGAATCGATATTCAATGTATGAAATGGCAGAGGATAGGGATTACATGGATGCACTATTCCATTTTAGCTCTGTGATGCATATTCGGGAGAGCACAAGAAAAAGCATTATTTCTATTTGATATGTGATGAATCTAAATTCAGATGTCTACCATCATATGTAACATCTGTTGTGAGATCTATATAGGTTGAATATATGACTATATACACATTGCTTAAATACGTATATACTCAAATATTAATATATTATATGAAGTCTGATATTTACCTGCTTCAGCCTCTGTAGTACCTTCTCCCAGGTCACCAATTGGTGCTGCACTGGCCTCCGGGTCGGGAGTTTCAGAGCCAGCAGCTGGGGACTGTGAAGGGGCTGAGGAGCGGGCGAAAGCAAATCTCCGGGGGAAACAGAGATTGAGGAGGCCGCATAAAGTCTCCTCATAAGGTTGTAGGAAAAGTTTCCGTGGGGGTGGATTCAGATTCCCACCTCTCCAATGGGCTTTTGCCCAGTCCCTCATGAGGCAGACTTTATTGTGATGCCTGAACCTCATATCCCCGAATCTCCGCATGATTTGATCCGTGGTCCTCTGGACGTCTTTCACCAAATTCACAAAAATGGTGATAGACACCCAGAGGGCCCTCCTAATTGACTGCTTCATCAACCCAATCTGAGTCCCAAACAGCTGTGGATAAAACTCCTCGACCACATGGATCAGTGCAGTACTTTCCGCCCATGTGAACCTGGGAGACGTCATGCCAGCCTAGTTAGATATATTTTATTAATATTATATATATATACTGTATATATATATATATATATATATATATATATATATATATATACTGTATATATTAATACACCAGCAGGCATTAGAGAACTGACAAAAATGTCAACGTGTTATGAACTTTTATATGGGGAAGTAAACATGAGATACACCATGGGACATGGTATCTGTACATCTGTATAATATATAGATCCCAGAGGGGGATCCAATAGAGGAGCGCTCTCCAAAAAAAATAAAAAAAATTTTTTTTGATAAAAAAATATGAAATAATATAACAATAAAATGTGTGACAATAGTATGACAATAAACAATTGCTGTAAACCAAATAATCAATACGGTAATTAATAAGAAGATCAAAATCTAAAATTGAAATGAAACAAATAGTTCATATGTAGAAAACTTGCTTGTTTTTTGATGCAGTTAAAAAATCCTCTGCGGACTGTTGAAGTTATCCTCTACAGACAGTGAACGTGATTCGTTCCGGCAGCTCCTCTTAACCCGGTGGAAGGTAATTCTTTGAGAATAAAATAAGAAGAGGGCGCCTCATAGTGTAATACGACCTTTGTGGTAAGGTATGTAATAGTGGTAAAAAGAGGCTTACCAGAGATTGTGGCACTGTGCTGTGACCAGTGCTATCAGATGGGTAGCACTTTACAGCGGCTAGCACACTGTTTCCCCGTGTTCCTCGTCAGGTGCAAGATCTAGCGAGTGTGACAACTCAGATTGTGAAGACGGACAATGCCGGAACAGCAAACAGTCTGACAACTTCTTTAATGGTTAAAAGGTAAACGCTTTATTCACATGCAACGCGTTTCTCGACCACAGACCGGTCGTTCCATCAGGCAATTGTAAAAGCTGATACAAAGTATACTGATTGCGACAATTAAATATATTTTCAAGGTAAAAAGTTGTCAGACTTAGGTGTATCCAATGGGCACAGGTAATACAAATGATCTTGTAAAACGGTTCCCCAGGTAAAGGAGGTATAGTCAGTGATACAGATGGTAAAATATTCAAATGTGAGCCATAGCGTATGATTAGTCCATATTCCTCATTAGAAACATCTCATCAATAAAAACAGTCTATCATGAATATAAAGATCGTACATGAAATGCACAATAAAAAATCTTTTTTTTATATATAAAAACAACATGAAAAAATTGTAGTGTTTCTTATGAACCATAATATTCAACGTATAAATCCTAATAGTACGGGATCAGAAACTTTTGTGGCATTTTTGGGGGCTTACATACCCAAGTGTCTGTAAATGGCTTTATGGATAATTGAAACAAGCACATCAAAACCAAATAATATAAAGAGAAAGAAAGAATAATCCTATTAATCTAAATGAAAAGTGATGATAATCTATATGCATCTAATAAATTTGGATTTTTTATCCAGGACTAAATATGTTAAAGGACTGAATGTTTGCTCCAATGTAAAAATGAACTCTTAACCAAACCTAAATAAACTAGTGAGTGAGCATTAGAAGTATAACTAATATAATAAATAAATAAAAACACAAATCTAAAATGTATTTATGAGAAGAAATACAAACACAATTGGCAGCAGTGTTAATGAAACACCAGGAATCACTGCTGTTTCAAAAATGATCCAGATTAGAAATTTTTTTCTTTGCTCGTAAATCAATGTATGAAATCTGTTTACATTATTAAAATATTTGAATTGACCAATATTCATTGCTCAATGTATAGAATGTATTTGATGAGCAACGAGGAAGAATGGCTATATCTCTTATTAGATCTCATTGTGGAGCCTCAGATGTAATTAAGAGAGAATTTACAATATTAATTTTTAGTTAAAAGTGAAACTATGAAACTAATCGATGTGTTGATCGGTTCGTGGTATATATTTAAAAAGTATCAGTGATTTCAATATTAATCAGAATTACCTATGTGTTTTGGAAGGCCTCATAGGTATATCTCCTAATATTCTTATAGACAATCATAGCGGAATACTGGTTATGATGATATTAACCAAAATGTTTTATGTGAATATATAAAGATACTTTGTGTGAATATGTAAAAACTAATGGACATTGTATATTATGGCCGATATCTAAATATTAGGTCTACAATCAACTTATGATGACATTAGCCAAGATGAATTGTATAAATATATTAAAACCAATGGTCATTGTATATTGAAATATTATTAGTCGTGTTATTTAACCTATTCCTATTCTGAAAAAATGAATTTCAAATTCTTGTAAATATTTTGACGAAAAGGAATAATATAATGTTGAACAGATAAAATAGTAAACATGATAATTATTGAAACATGCTAGGGTATATAAGACAGAAAAATATACTATATAAATATAGCACTGGTCACAGCACAGTGCCACAATCTCTGGTAAGCCTCTTTTTACCAATATTACATACCTTACCACAAAGGTCGTATTACACTATGAGGCACCCTCTTCTTATTTTATTATCTGTACATCTGACTGGATAAAATACTGTAATTTTGTAAGCATGTCTGTGAGGCCATACTGACTCAAGTCATGTTTGTGTGATGAACTCTGATTGGCCGTTACTTAATGTTTCATGGATTCATATCTTTGTAACTTCCATACACATACCTCCTGGGGGTGCTGTTAATACATTTGGCATGTAGACTTATTTAGAATTTATTAGAATGGTATACGTATATATGTGATGCATATATAATATACAGAATCCGTTAAATATTAATATATTTTGTTAAAATTTGAACTATATTGTATTTTTACTCACGATAGTAAATATAATTCAGTCACATTAGTAAATATTTATGACACATTTCTATGTTTAATATTGATCAAGTTCTTTAATCAAAGTTTACAAATATTTTAGATTAAAAAAAGTAAACATTGTATGTATTCAATATTTAGTAAATAAATATTGTGACTCATTGTGAAGTATTGACAGTGCTCTATTAAATGTATTTACAATCCCAACAATGCACATCGATTGTGTGCTAGTGCGTGAAATTATATTCAACTTGAAAGATACGTTTACCACGCTATGTTTCCAAAATGGTGAAATGCGTAATTTGTATTTATAATGGACGTTACTTTGAGAAAAATAAAGTGAATATTTTAAAATGGAAATTCAACGTTTCTGTTCCTTAATTATAAATATCAAATAGAGCATGTATTTGTCTGAAATGCTCACATATAATTTTCTTTTTCACGGTGTCTTTATTGTTAAGGAGCATATATGCAATAGTTTGAAGTATCTAAAGACATCTGGCTAACCATTGCAACTATGTATTGTTGCACACCCACGTAGATATCTACCAGTAATGCTTTTCTGCTCATAAGCCTATGCATATAGTTTGTGCAAATTTAGGAAAACATGAGAATGAACCATATGTGATTATTAAAGTCCATTTTTATTTTAGATTCAAATCTGCTCTGTCTGAATCATGGAAGATTAACTTATGGTTGCATTTCCCTTTCACTACAAAGGAAATAGCCATCACAAGCTATTAACTAAAAATAATAGCCAATATTCTAATAGTAAATATGCAATGGGATATTTTCAAAATAAATATGCAGTCATGTCTAAATATGATAATATATTTAAATCGATGAGTGTATACCCCGTGAAAGGTTATATACATTTAAAGGGACAGTAAACTATATATATATATATATATATATATATATATATATATATATTTACTTTAAAGGGACAATGAAACACAAAATTTCTCTTTCGTGATTCAGATAGAGAATACAATTTTAAACAATTTTCCAATTTACTTCTATTATTTAATTTGCTTCCTTCTCTTGTTATCCTTTGATGAAAGGTTTATCTAAGCAAACTCCGGAGCTACAGAGAACCTAGGTTCTAGCTGTTGATTGGCGGTTACATATATATCAATTGTGATTGGCTCACCCATGTGTGCAGTTAGAAACCACTAGGGCATTGCTGCTCCTTCAACAAATGATATCTGTCTAACCCTGCAACTACAACCACAACAGAAAAAAACCTAGCACCAACTCCTAGAGGAGGGTCAGCAGAAGAAGGAGTGTGTAGAAGATATTGGTATCTCTCTATCTAGGCCAATATGTGGCACAGCGAACCCCGAGAAATTAAACAACATGCAAACTGGAACTACAATCTTAGGGAGGAGAGGCTCAACAATGATGGGAATTCCTGCCCTTGACAGCGTGACGATGGGATCTCCGAAATCACTGACATGCTCCTTGTTGATTGTGACTCAGCTGGGTTTTGGGGGGGACCCCCGGGAAGCTAAAGACAAGGTCCAATTATCACACCAGTTAGTGGTTCCGCTTGATGGCACCGATACCCACAGCCACTTCCGGAAGACAACTGACTCTAAACACAGGTTCTCTCCACCACTGGGCGATTATAGAGGTTTGACCGCCACATATAAAATGAAGCCTCCTTGGCCTGTGAACACTCGAACCCTTGATAAAATCCGAGACCTCATGGCTCCTATTAAAATTGGACCTTTCATGCGAGCAAAGTTCTGGGGTTCTGGGACATTGTTGTCTTTTTACCCAGATGACGCATGATAATATTTTGGGGATTTGGTCTGACATTATGCCAAAATACCGGTGATATGTTTAACCCTTTTGATGAATGACCATGTTCCTGCTATTAATAGCACACAATATGACATATATTTTTTTTTACATTTAACACAGAACAAAAATGTGAATCAGATTACATGTCTACAAAAGGAGGTACCCTGTGCCCACAGTCTGTGAGATGGTCTGACCCCCCCATTACTATATATAGTGACACTGTTTAACCCACCAGTACTGTAAATAGTGAGTCAGTGATACAGTCTGTAATCTGCTGGTGAGATGGCTGGCCTGAGCCTACCCGCTCCAGTATGTTATAAAGTGACCAGAGTATTCTGTGACATGGTTCAGCCCCCCCGTACTGTATATAGTGGTACTGTATAGACTGACACTATTTACCCCCCATCCCCCCAATGCTGTAGTAACAAGGTCTGTAATTTGCTGGTTCCACAAACATACACACATACATGCATAAATACACACACAGTCACATACATACACACACACACACACACACACATAAACACCAATGGGTAAAACAGAAACACTAACACCTGTAGTCAGGTCATACTCACATGATATCAGTACAGGCAGTGGCAGGTCAACTATTTTTATTGTAATGAAGCAATTGCGACCTCTGCACCCCCTGTAATTTCGTCCCTGAGTCTCAACACTGATAGCAGTCTTATACATATGGTGCAATTCATTTGAACCTCCCTATATGCTGATTAGCGCACCTCACTCCTATAAACATGCACTAACACTTATTACTAGTATGAACCTTACCTAGCATTAATCTCTTATAGTATAACTAACCTGCTACCTACCAACACTGTGGAGACATAATTCTACCCTAAACAGCCTGTGTCTAGCTTCACGGCTTGCGGCCGGAGCCATGGAGAAAACATGTAGCTTAAACACAGTACTACTCTCTAAAAGCGAACAAAGGAACCGTTATATGTATAAGTCTGAGTACTCTCAAAATTAGCCTACATAGCGTTCACTAGGTAACATTTTCAGTATGAGGCAGTAAACAGGGTCATTTATTTAGCCATTGCCGTATAAAAATCTTCAACTACAGCCTCTTCTATATCCCTCAACATTATGCATCAAGAGGATAAAAGTTTGTGCTTGTTTTCCAATTTTTCTTTATTTGCTGTGTTATGTTTGTCCAGTTGTAGCCTTTGCATCTTTTGTTTAACTTTAATTGCAGTTAATGATATCAATATGATGCAATTTTTTTTGTTTTTGTTTATCTTTTCTCTGTTCAATTATAACCCTTTTGAATTGGACTGATATAGTTTCATAGGTCCAAAAGTGGCCTATTATATTGTAAAAAAGGGGGAGAAAATGAGGACTAAATTGTTTTAAATACTTCTTGGTTCAGATATGATATGAATATTTGAATTAGTCTCTGTAATTAATGTCACCTGTACTCTTTTTTTGACCTCAATAAAAAGATTAAGATATAAAAATAAAGATAAATAATCCCTTTATTACCCATTCCCCAGTTTTGCATAAGCAGTACTGTTATATTAATACACTTTTTACCTCTGTGATTACCTTGCATCTTAGCCTCTGCAGACTGCCCCTTAGTTCTTTTGACAGACTTGCATTTTAGTCAATCAGTGCTGACTCATATGTAACTCGAGAGTGAGCACAATTTTTCAGGGCCCAAACTCTCTTTCAGGTACTGGTGTTTTTTACACTCTACTTTAGTACCTTAGGCGAGGGGGTTCCAATTCACAATTTATTGTCTTATTTAGAAAAAGGTTCCCTACAACAGGGTTGCCGTTATGGTTCCCTGAATTTTACTTGGGTAAATCTATTGCAGAAATGTAATTTGTTATGTTTTTTCCTGTTCATTAGATTTGTAATGGTCTTTCCCCCGTGCTGTATGAAATGTGTGGCCCTTTACTACATGAATGGGGCCTCTCATCTCGGGTCATTAGATATGCTAGTTGATATGCCCAGTTTTTTGATTTCCCATAGAATTGTTATTGCAGGTTATGGTTCTCTGGAGTCTGTGCCCCTTTACAGTTCAGCCCCTTGGGAGTTATGTAACATCCCCAATGTTCCTAAATCAATCTATATTCCTTCATCCTATGGAGGTGACTGGAGACCCCTGGCCTTTTAATGCACAGTTATCCCTCCCAGTAAGACTTATGGAGAGAGCTGTTACTTCTCCGCTTAGCAAATCTCCCATCTGTTTTGGCCGGCCTCCCCTGGCCCCTCTTAGGCTCAAACACCACTCTATATGCCTTATATATTTTCATTGCTAAAGTTTTTTTCTGCCTCAGATTGTATTGTTTGCATGTTTTTCACTCTTGTTTCTCTTCCAGCTGCCGCTATGGAAGGCCCAAGGGGGCCTCTGGCCTCGCCCTCTGCAGATCACCTTTCCACGATGCACGGCCAGCTCTTATACTTAGCGGTATATCGCAGTGAGTCTCATTATGTACCAGAGGAGTCCTGCGGGTTTTTCTTTATCTGCATGGGTTTACTATATATTACCTACCTTACACCTGAAGGCTGCACAACACATACTCTTAGCATGTATAACATGCCTCTACATTGGAGTCCCCTACATGCCACTTTTGCATCTATCCTATGGCAGTGCCTGTTCGAATAATATCCTGGAATGTGGGAGGTATCACCTCGCCTGCAAAGAGAGGTACAATTATACAACACCTGAACTCCCTACACACGGACATAGCCTTGCTCCAGGAGACTAGATTGACATCAGAGGAGCATGAAAAGTTAAAAATACGTTGGGTGGGCCAAGCTTTATATTCTCCATCAGAGGGTAGGAAGAGTGGGGTGGCTATACTGGTGAGGAAGGGTCTTCCAATTTCATTCTCGCAGATTGACATGGACCAGAGAGGCAGATATATCATAGCCCTTTTACAAATCAACACGGTCACTTACACTATTTGTAACATATATGGCCCGAATAAGGTTAACGCCAGTTTCTGGTCAGCCTTATTGGCAAAGTTATTGACTTATAATGCGCCGCTAATCATGGGGGGGATTTTAATTTGGCACAGGCTCACCCCTTGGATAGGTTTAGGGACCCGTCAGTGGCAGGCCTTTCGAGAAAACAGGTTTCACATAATAGGGAGGCGGCCTTAATTAATTCCTTTAAAGAGACACTAGACTTGACTGACGTTTGGAGGACACAGAACCCAGATGGGAGAGATTTCACATGTTTATCAAAAACACATCATACTATGTTGAGGATCGACTATTTCCTGACATCTTCTGCACTGACTCCTCAAGTTCACACTACTAACATAGGACAGATTACAGTTTCGGACCATGCCCCAATCACCCTTTTGCTGCAACCCGCACCCATAAATACCCCTAGGAAATCTTGGAGATTCCCCAATTATCTCTATAGTAACATAAACCTCCGTAACCATTTAAAGTCCTCTTGGTCACATTATGCGGCTGACAATGACCTGCATAAATATACCCCTGACCTGTTCTGGCATGTTTCTAAGGCAGTAATGAGGGGCCACATCACGGCATTTATGGCTCATTATAATAAAAACAACAAGAAAATAGATGGTGAATTTCTTTTGCAGCTAACTGCTGCATAATGATTATCTCTCTGATGCCACCCCCGCACTTAAAAAGAAGTATTATGAGCTCAAATAGTCTAAAGACACTTTTCTAGCCCAACAAACTATTAAGTTTGATATACATAGGCAGGGTAGAGTCTTTCACCAGGGTAACAAGTCTGGCAGACTACTGGCCAGACTGGTCCATTCCTACCAACCAAAATCCCACATAGCCGCTATCAATTCTCAATCCAAATTGACCTCAGGCAATAAAGAAATTATGGCAGAGTTTGTGCAATATTACACAAAATTATATACTAGTCGGACAGTGGATTGTGAGGTGAAGCAACGGTTCTGGGGCTCGGTGCAGCTCCCTGCCATTTCTGAGGAACAAAAGTTGATCCTTAATGCCCCCATAAGCCTACAGGAAGTCATTAAGGCCATACAGAACAGTAAACTAGGGAAAGCCCCGGGCCCGGATGGGCTACCAAATGAATATTTTAAGCTCTTGAGCGAGGAAATAGCACCCACTTTAGCCTCCCTATTTTCAGCGTACCTGGAAGGGGCGTCGCAGATGGATGGGTGCTTCTCAGAGGCGAACATTTGCCTGATTCTCAAACCAGACAGGGATCACACCCAGACATCATCATATCGTCAATCTCCTTACTCAATGGAGACTACAAGTTACTAACTAAGATTCTGGCTGACTGCCTGGTGAAGGTTCTGCCTTCGGTTGTACATGTGGACCAGGCAGGCTTTGTCAAGGGTAGATCCTCGGTGGTCAATATTAGGAAAACACTAGATATCACCTCATATTACTGGTACAATGCGCACTCACAAGCCCCCTCCAAACTACAAGACGCCTGTCTTTTAGCGCTTGACGCTGAGAAGGCGTTTGACAGGATAGAGTGGGATCATCTGCACACTTCTTTAGAACAGTTTGGGATTACGGGGAGCTTTACCGAGTTCCTCCGGAGACTATACCAGGCCCCTATGGCATCCCTTGTGGTTAACGGAGGGCTTTCCTCCTCCATCACATTACATAGGGGTATCAGGCAGGGCTGTCCTCTCTCCCCCTTGCTGTTTGACCTTGCTATAGAACCCCTGGCCTCCTATATTAGGCAACATTGCAGGGGCCTTGATATTCTTGGACACAAATATCATCTCTCATCTCAGCCGATGATTTACTACTGTTTGTAGGTGACCCTCACGCTAACCTCCAACCGCTCCTAGATGTTATCAAACAATTTGGATCCTTTTCGGGTTATAGAATTAATGTCGATAAGTCTGAAGTCACCTGGTTGCAAAATTCTCGTAACACCACATTGTCAGATACAGGATTTAAGATTACTGAGGGCCTCTTTAAATACCTAGGAATCCACTTACACATTGATCCTGCCAAGCTATACCATCTCAACCTCACAGGCATTATTGCAAATATCAAGCAGTTATTGTTGGGCTGGACAAGGCTTCCCCTCTCCCTCCCAGGTAGAATCCAGCTCTTTAAAATGGTCGCTTTTCCTAAGCTCCTCTACCCACTCCAGATGCTGCCCCTTCTCCTAACACATAGGGATACTGAGTCACTTCAAGCCTCTCTTGGCCATTTTATATGGCAAGGAAAGAAACACAGGATAGGCAAAATCTATTTATTTATGACCTCGGGTGGGGGAGGTCTTCACCTTCCAAACATTATGTGGTATAATTGGTCTGCCTTATCTAAGATAGTCTTAGACTGTCTGGTGGGAAATGAACATTTTACTAACGCCGGTTTATAAAGCTCTTAACTACTGTACTCTAAAGTACACTAACACCCATAAACTACCTATGTACCCCTAAACCGAGGTCCCCCCACAGCGCCGCAACTCGATTACATTTTTTTAACCCCTAATCTGCCGACCGCCACCTACGTTATACTTATGTACCCCTAATCTGCTGCCCCTAACACCGCCGACCCCTATATTATATTTATTAACCCCTAACCTGCCCCCCACAACGTCGCCTCCACCTGCCTACACTTATTAACCCCTAATCTGCCGACCGCAAAGCGCCGCTACTTACGTTATCCTTATGTACCCCTAATCTGCTGCCCCTAACTCTGCCGACCCCTGTATTATATTTATTAACCCCTAACCTGCCCCCCACAACGTCGCCGCCAGCTACCTACAACTATTAACCCCTAATCTGCCGACTGCAAAGCGCCGCCACCTACATTATAGCTATGTACCCCTAATCTGCTGCCCCTAACACCGCCGACCCCTATATTATATTTATTAACCCCTAATCTGCCCCCCACAACGTCGCCGCCACCTGCCTACACTTATTAACCCCTAATCTGCCGAGCGGACCGCACCGCTATTATTATAAAGTTATTAACCCCTAATCCGCCTCACTAACCCTATAATAAATAGCATTAACCCCTAATCTGCCCTCCCTAACATCGCCGACACCTAACTTCAAACATTAACCCCTAATCTGCCGACTGGAGCTCACCGCTATTCTAATAAATGTATTAACCCCTAAAGCTAAGTCTAACCCTAACACTAACACCCCCCTAAGTTAAATATAATTTAAATCTAACAAAATAAATTAACTCTTATTAAATAAATTATTCCTTTTTAAAGCTAAATACTTACCTGTAAAATAAACCCTAATATAGCTACAATATAAATTAAATTTATATTATAGCTATTTTAGGATTTATATTTATTTTACAGGTAACTTTGTATTTATTTTAACCAGGTACAATAGCTATTAAATAGTTAAGAACTATTTAATAGCTAAAATAGTTAAAATAATTACAAAATTACCTGTAAAATAAATCCTAACCTAAGTTACAATTAAACCTAACACTACACTATCAATAAATTAATTAAATAAACTACCTACAATTACCTACAATTAACCTAACACTACACTATCAATAAATTAATTAAATACAATTCCTACAAATAAATACAATTAAATAAACTAGCTAAAGTACAAAAAATAAAAAAGAACTAAGTTACAAAAAATAAAAAAATATTTACAAACATAAGAAAAATATTACAACAATTTTAAACTAATTACACCTACTCTAAGCCCCCTAATAAAATAACAAATCCCCCCAAAATAAAAAAATGCCCTACCCTATTCTAAATTGCTAAAGTTCAAAGCTCTTTTACCTTACCAGCCCTGAACAGGGCCCTTTGCGGGGCATGCCCCAAGAAGTTCAGCTCTTTTGCCTGTAAAAAAAACATACAATACCCAAGCCCCCCAACATTACAACCCACCACCCACATACCCCTAATCTAACCCAAACCCCCCTTAAATAAACCTAACACTAAGCCCCTGAAGATATTCCTACCTTGTCTTCACCTCACCGGGTTCACCGATCTGTCCAGAAGAGCTCCTCCGATGTCCTGATCCAAGCCCAAGCGGGGGGCTGAAGAGGTCCATGATCCGGCTGAAGTCTTCATCCAAGCGGGAGCTGAAGAGGTCCATGATCCGGCTGAAGTCTTCATCCAAGCGGGGCAAGAAGAGGTCCTCCATCCGATTGAAGTCTTCATCCAAGCGGCATCCATCCGGTGTAATTAGTTTAAAATTGTTGTAATATTTTTCTTATGTTTGTAAATATTTTTTTATTTTTTGTAACTTAGTTCTTTTTTATTTTTTGTACTTTAGCTGAACGCGGCTTATTTGCAGGTGTTAGGTTTTTTTCAGCTCAAACAGCTCCATTGTTTCCTATGGGGGAATCGTGCATGAGCACGTTTTTGAGGCTGGCCGCTTGCGTAAGCAACTCTGGTATCGAGAGTTGAAGCTGCGTTAAATATGCTCTACTCTCCTTTTTTGGAGCCTAACGCAGCCTTTATGTGGACTCTCAATACCAGAGTTATTTTTATGGTGCGGCCAGAAAAAAGCCGGCGTTAGCTACGCGGGTCGTTACCGACAAAACTCCAAATCTAGGCCTAAGTGACTAAACATCTGCCGATTCATGGCAATCTACAGTTCCTCCCGGGCTACACGACGGAAGTGTTTGTTGCATGGCACCACCAACATATCACTAGGCTTCATCAGCTTTTTAACCAACTCACCTTGGATTTCGCGCCATTTAATGAGCTACAAAATTCGTATGGTCTCCCCGGGATGCATAGGTTTGCATATTTCCAGTGTAGACACTTCCTTTACAAGCTGATGTCGGACAAACTGTTAACTACTGAAACCTCTATCATAGATAAATTGTGTGTTTTGGCCAGGTAGGGTTCTTATAAGATTTCATACACCTATGATCTGCTACTTAAACATTATGAAGACCTTTCCTTGCAGGGAATCCTAATGAAATGGTCGAATCATAGAGATCTGTCGGTAGACTCTGATCTCCTTAAAAGTAGTCTTAGGAAGGTACATGCTAGTACGATTTCTGCAAATCTGAGGGAGATACACATGAAATTTATACATCAACCCTACATTATGCCGGGACTCCATTCTAGATCTGTTCCGGGGGCGGAAAACATTTGTAATAAGTGTAGATTTCCATCTCCTGACTGGACTCATTTACTATGGGACTGCCCCAAGCTGAAAGGATTCTGGAACAGGATCTCTTACTGGTTGGCAAAGGTGACAAATAAGCAGGTGAAGCTCACGGCACAATACGTTATATTCTTGATACCCCAAGATAGAATTTGTAAGTTTGACATTTTTATAACCACAGTCCTCATGCTTGCCAGGGTAATCATTCTAGCGGGGGGGGGGGGGGCTAGCAATAGAACTCTTCCCTTCAAGCAACTACTTAGCAAGATACACACCCAGATGTTGATTGAACAAGCAGACACAAAAGGGGACCCAGAGAAAAGAGTTAAAGGATTTCTCCACAAATGGGAGGCTTATCTTTTATTTCTACCACCTAAAGTTAGGGATAGTGTCATATACCCATTTAGAAATAGCCTTTACATCCTAAATGAGACCCTTAGAGGTAAATGGTGCCCATGTAGGGACTAGGGTTCTGTTGGGAGCCCAGGTAGCTGTTAAATTTCAATTCTTGCTGTTGGGTCTGTGGAGGGCGAGTCAGAGGCGCCCTGGGTAAGTGTTATATTTGTAGCATTATTGTTTTTGTTCTGTTTTTGTTTCTTTATTGTTAAAAAAGAATGAAAAATGTGCGGACAATCTGACTCCCTGCATTAGCAGGATGAATTGGTGGTCATACTATTTTCTACTTTAATCTTATCTGTTATAATGATAGATTCTGTGTATCTTATATGTGTCATTATATTCCTCCTTGTTATTTGGCCACGGATGTAGTGGTCATTTTGTCCTCGCTATATATAAATAAAGTTATTTAAAAAAAAATTAAAAAAAAGAATGTATAACTCCAAAGTGTCTAGAATTCAACATGTATGGTTATTGGTTGCTTTTTTTTAGAGCAGATGTAACCTATTCCAATAAAAGGTTTAAATGCAAGCAGCGTTACTCTTTTTAGCAATTTCTTGCATTGGCACCCACTGCAGTCCATCAGAAGTGTGACATCACAACATTAAACCTAAAGGTACAATAATACTCAAAAAATTGTTATGACAAAATACCCTAGGAATCAAAATTGTTTGTTAGGTGAAACTCACAAAAAATATATAATTTTATGTTTCTGTAATGTATTATTTATCTCCACTATTGTACTCTTAACAAGTAACCGGGCCGATCAAAAATCTAATATCCATGTATAATTATTGGAGATAAGCTATTGTTTCAGTAACATCCAAGGTTTCATACCGCTTATAAATCCCAGGATGATCGTGTAGCACAACATAGGTGAGGTGTGACGACAATGTTTGAAACTCACACACCTCCAGTTCAGAGTAATATGATTGGCCGATATGGACCAATCATTTTCTTTCAAGACATTTAAAAAGCCCCAGACGCCGGCACGCGTCACCTTTGAGAAAGCCGAAACAGCATCGGCGAAACATGTCAGGGGGGGTATAGTCCAATACACACCCCAATCAGCCGTTTTTAAATGGCATAGGAACTGGTTGAATATTACTTAATCTAATGCTTTGGCAATCTAAAAAACTTATATTTAACATATATACTTGTAGTGGTTGATATAGGACCTATAGCTTATCGAATTACAAAATTACATAATTACATAATTAGTAATCGGTGACACGCTTTGGGGCCAAAATATGGGGTTAGGTAACTTCTAAACAGCGGTTCCTTAAATTGTAGAAGCCTAATCGATAAGTAATAAATGCCAAAATAAGGCATCTATCTAGACTCTTTAGATAAGCTAACACCTAATAGCTCATTGACCGGGACGGTCAGAATTACACCAGTAATCGGTGACACGCTTTGGGGCAAAAGTCTGGGGTCAGTTAACTTGTAATAGCGGTTCTCTAAATTGTAGAAGCCTAATCGATAAGTAATAGATGCCAAAATAAGGCATCTCTCTAGATTCTTTAGATAAGCTAACACCTAATTCTAATAGACACTGTTTGTGAATTGCTATAAGACGTATACCACGCTGTTACAGTACTAGCATTTCAAGCAGTGCAGGTGCCACTGAGTATCGAATCAATGGTGACCGTAAAGTTTACAAAATGTACCGCATTTGAGTAATAATATACTGACCCCTGCAGTCTCAGGCACTTTGATATTTGTACCACATACCAGAGGTGTAATAGGTATAAAGGATATACTGGTTACAACAAATAAAAATAAGTTATTCCACTATTTAACTCCAACAGCAATGTGTGTACAATTCAAATTTGGTTAAGCCGATAAAGGGCATTCTATTTGGACAATAATACATAAACCGTTGCGAACCAATATATATTAAGAATCCAATCACACGTATGAGGTGAATAACATATAGGTTCAACTTGAAATAACACTTGCCAAAATAAGATATAATTTTTAAATTACCGGTACAAGGTAATAAAATAAAATTATTTCATACTCTCACAATAAGCCAAATACAAGATTCTAAATCCGAAAGTTTACACCAAGCACCTTTAGGTGAGGACTAAATAGTAGGTCCTCACAGACTTTGTATGTTATTAGCCATTTAAACTGGTAATTTATGCACAATATACAAAAAGAAAGAGGAAAATATATTGCACAAAGCAAATCTCAGTTTAGCTAAGAAAATTCCCCATCTCAAGACTGACAAGTCTGGCAAACTAAACAAGGTGTGATTTAGACTCTGTGTACTACTTGGAAGCAAGGAATATACTCACTATAATAAAATCTGTTATTAAATAGAGTGGCACCAACATGAATAATTCATGATATTTATATCTTTATTTTGCTAATACAAAGAACCAAGGTATTGTGTGAGATATCAGGGTATTGATAGAAGGAATCAAACTTATCATACCACTAGATAGCCTGAAGTCCAGGATACCAAACCAGACCTGAGTATAGATTGTATTAGATGTTACATCTGTAAAACCTGAATCAGATACTTGATCAGGAATATTACTAACTCAGAAAGTGCCACACACAGCACCTATAACATGAACCCACTGTGAAATACCCCAATTCACCCCTAGCATAAGATACAAACACAAACGACCATCTATATAAAAGCGGGACCCCTCTGAGGTGCCCTATTTGTCTGCACAACCAGATTGTCCAACTGAATATTAGCCAACATTCACAACCCAGTTCCTATGTGTTTTTAAAGCACACACATACACGTACTAATTTTATAACTATTGTTGAATAAAAGTTATGTTTTAAGTTAATTTTTTTGAATAGAAACTTTTTGGTCCCAAATGTGAGTTCATTATTAATTATTTCAATCAGGGACGGGAGTGCTGCCAAAGTGCACTTTTTCTAGTCTTGATCCCTTCACCTGGGCTCCTGACTTCATCTAAAAAATGTATGGTTATTGGTTGCTTTTTTTAGAGCAGATGTAACCTATTCCAATAAAAGGTTTAAATGCAAGCAACGTTACTCTTTTTAGCAATTTCTTGCATTGGCACCCACTGCAGTCCATCAGAAGTGTGACATCACACTAAAGTATGAATCATTTTTGTTCTTTTTCTAAACTGTTCCAATCCATTAAGGAGCTGCCAATAGAATAAATAAAACCACACAAATTACTTAAATATTATAAAAGGAAAATCTGGTTAATCACATAAAAATGATAAAAATTGACATTTTACAGGGTTTATTATTTTTTTTACAAAGATTTTCCGTAAAGAGTGTTCACAGGCCTTTTTGAAAGCATAAAAATGCAACCAACGCAAAATGAAAACATGACAGCAAATAGACAGTCATTTAATATTAAGGATAACCGTGTAATGGGTTTGAATGCAGGAATTTTTACAGAATCATTAATATTAATTAATAATTTCATAATTTACTTTGTGGTAAATAAACACTCTGATGTCTGTATTGCAAGTTGTGTAAAGGTTTAATAGTTTAAAACCAGGAAACAGTCGTTTATTGTCGCGTGAGGTAAAAAACACACACACACACACACACACAAAATACAATGCTTTACAAACAGTGCAGTGAATAGTGACAATTTATCCTAAACAGAGTTTTCAGATCATCTCTTTGGGTGCATGTTTAGCTGCATTACAGACTGTTCTTTGCCATGCTATTTTATTTAATAAATGTAGCAGAATGGTACAGCCTATCAGCCTGTCCCATAGAAAGTGATCAGAGAGTACCCCATACTCTTTGGTTTGGTTGGCGGGATTTTCTGAATAACTGTGTCTGAGTAGTCAATCACAATAAGTTCCAGTTTGAAATTATCTCAAAATTGGAAAAACCCAGGTGAAGAGCCCTGTAAGTCATTTTACCCAGCTCTTTTAATTGATTGGAAAAGGCCCATAGGACACTAAGGCCTAGATTTAGAGTTCGGCGGTAAAAGGGCTGTTAACGCTCCGCGGGCTTTTTTCTGGCCGCACCATAAATTTAACTCTGGTATCGAGAGTTAAAACAAATGCTGCGTTAGGCTCCAAAAAAGGAGCGTAGAGCATTTTTACCGCAAAAGCAACTCTCGATACCAGAGTTGCTTACGGACGCGGCCGGCCTCAAAAACGTGCTCGTGCACGATTCTCCCATAGGAAACAATGGGGCTGTTTGAGCTGAAAAAAAACCTAACACCTGCAAAAAAGCAGCGTTCAGCTCCTAACGCAGCCCCATTGATTCCTATGGGGAAACACTTCCTACGTCTGCACCTAACACCCTAACATGTACCCCGAGTCTAAACACCCCTAACCTTACACTTATTAACCCCTAATCTGCCGCCCCCGCTATCGCTGACCCCTGCATATTTTTTTTAACCCCTAATCTGCCGCTCCGTAAAACGCCGCCACCTACGTTATCCCTATGTACCCCTAATCTGCTGCCCTAACATCGCCGACCCCTATGTTATATTTATTAACCCCTAATCTGCCCCCCACAACGTCGCCTCCACCTGCCTACACTTATTAACCCCTAATCTGCCGAGCGGACCTGAGCGCTACTATAATAAAGTTATTAACCCCTAATCCGCCTCACTAACCCTATCATAAATAGTATTAACCCCTAATCTGCCCTCCCTAACATCGCCGACACCTACCTTCAATTATTAACCCCTAAACTTCCCATCGGAGCTCACCGCTATTCTAATAAATGGATTAACCCCTAAAGCTAAGTCTAACCCTAACACTAACACCCCCCTAAGTTAAATATAATTTACATCTAACGAAATAAATTAACTCTTATTAAATAACTTATTCCTATTTAAAGCTAAATACTTACCTGTAAAATAAACCCTAATATAGCTACAATATAAATTATAATTATATTATAGCTATTTTAGGATTAATATTTATTTTACAGGCAAATTTGTAATTATTTTAACCAGGTACAATAGCTATTAAATAGTTATTAACTATTTAATAGTTACCTAGTTAAAATAATAACAAATTTACCTGTAAAATAAATCCTAACCTAAGTTATAATTAAACCTAACACTACCCTATCAATAAAATAATTAAATAAACTACCTACAATTACCTACAATTAACCTAACACTACACTATCAATAAATAAATTAAACACAATTGCTACAAATAAATACAATTAAATAAACTAGCTAAAGTACAAAAAATAAAAAAGAACTAAGTTACAGAAAATAAAAAAATATTTACAAACATAAGAAAAATATTACAACAATTTTAAACTAATTACACCTACTCTAAGCCCCCTAATAAAATAACAAAGCCCCCCAAAATAAAAAATTCCCTACCCTATTCTAAATTAAAAAAGTTACAAGCTCTTTTACCTTACCAGCCCTGAACAGGGCCCTTTGCGGGGCATGCCCCAAGAATTTCAGCTCTTTTGCCTGTAAAAAAAAACATACAATACCCCCCCCCCAACATTACAACCCACCACCCACATACCCCTAATCTAACCCAAACCCCCTTAAAGAAACCTAACACTAAGCCCCTGAAGATCTTCCTACCTTGTCTTCACCATACCAGGTTCACCGATCCGTCCTGGCTCCAAGATCTTCATCCAACCCAAGCGGGGGTTGGCGATCCATAATCCGGTCCAGAAGAGGCTCCAAAGTCTTCCTCCTATCCGGCAAGAAGAGGACATCCGGACCGGCAAAC
The DNA here is from genome assembly GCF_027579735.1 of Bombina bombina. Classification (NCBI taxonomy): domain Eukaryota; kingdom Metazoa; phylum Chordata; class Amphibia; order Anura; family Bombinatoridae; genus Bombina; species Bombina bombina. The sequence continues at coordinate 1,302,752,031 of NC_069499.1, forward strand.
ATCTTCTCCAAGCGGCATCTTCGATCTTCTTCCATCCGGTGCGGAGCGGGTCCATCTTGAAGCAGGCGACGCGGATCCATCCTCTTCTTCCGATGTCTCCCGACGAATGACGGTTCCTTTAAGGGACGTCATCCAAGATGGCGTCCCTCGAATTCCGATTGGCTGATAGGATTCTATCAGCCAATCGGAATTAAGGTAGGAATTTTCTGATTGGCTGATGGAATCAGCCAATCAGAATCAAGTTCAATCCGATTGGCTGATCCAATCAGCCAATCAGATTGAGCTCGCATTCTATTGGCTGTTCCGATCAGCCAATAGAATGCGAGCTCAATCTGATTGGCTGATTGGATCGGCCAATCGGATTGAACTAGATTCTGATTGGCTGATTCCATCAGCCAATCAGAAAATTCCTACCTTAATTCCGATTGGCTGATAGAATCCTATCAGCCAATCGGAATTCGAGGGACGCCATCTTGGATGACGTCCCTTAAAGGAACCGTCATTCGTCGGGAGACATCGGAAGAAGAGGATGGATCCGCGTCGCCTGCTTCAAGATGGACCCGCTCCGCACCGGATGGAAGAAGATAGAAGATGCGGCTTGGAGAAGATGTTTGCCGGTCCGGATGTCCTCTTCTTGCCGGATAGGATGAAGACTTTGGAGCCTCTTCTGGACCTCTTCAGCACCGGATTATGGATCGCCAACCCCCGCTTGGGTTGGATGAAGATCTTGGAGCCAGGACGGATCGGTGATACCTGGATGGTGAAGACAAGGTAGGAAGATCTTCAGGGGATTAGTGTTAGGTTTATTTAAGGGGGGTTTGGGTTAGATTAGGGGTATGTGGGTGGTGGGTTGTAATGTTGGGGGGGGGGTATTGTATGTTTTTTTTAACAGGCAAAAGAGCTGAACTTCTTGGGGCATGCCCCGCAAAGGGCCCTGTTCAGGGCTGGTAAGGTAAAAGAGCTTGTAACTTTTTTAATTTAGAATAGGGTAGGGAATTTATTATTTTGGGGGGCTTTGTTATTTTATTAGGGGGCTTAGAGTAGGTGTAATTAGTTTAAAATTGTTGTAATATTTTTCTTATGTTTGTAAATATTTTTTTATTTTCTGTAACTTAGTTCTTTTTTATTTTTTGTACTTTAGCTAGTTTATTTAATTGTATTTATTTGTAGCAATTGTGTTTAATTTATTTATTGATAGTGTAGTGTTAGGTTAATTGTAGGTAATTGTAGGTAGTTTATTTAATTATTTTATTGATAGGGTAGTGTTAGGTTTAATTATAACTTAGGTTAGGATTTATTTTACAGGTAAATTTGTTATTATTTTAACTAGGTAACTATTAAATAGTTAATAACTATTTAATAGCTATTGTACCTGGTTAAAATAATTACAAATTTGCCTGTAAAATAAATATTAATCCTAAAATAGCTATAATATAATTATAATTTATATTGTAGCTATATTAGGATTTATTTTACAGGTAAGTATTTAGCTTTAAATAGGAATAATTTATATAATAAGAGTTAATTTATTTCGTTAGATGTAAATTATATTTAAGTTAGGGGGGTGTTAGTGTTAGGGTTAGACTTAGCTTTAGGGGTTAATACATTTATTAGAATAGCGGTGAGCTCCGATCGGAAGATTAGGGGTTAATAATTGAAGTTAGGTGTCGGCGATGTTAGGGAGGGCAGATTAGGGGTTAATACTATTTATGATAGGGTTAGTGAGGCGGGTTAGGGGTTAATAACTTTATTATAGTAGCGGTGCGGTCCGCTCGGCAGATTAGGGGTTAATAAGTGTAGGCAGGTGTCGGCGACGTTGTGGGGGGCAGGTTAGGGGTTAATAAATATAATATAGGGGTCGGCGATGTTAGGGCAGCAGATTAGGGGTACATAGGGATAACGTAGGTGGCGGCGCTTTGCGGTCGGAAGATTAGGGGTTAATTATTTTAAGTAGCTGGCGGCGATGTTGTGGGGGGCAGATTAGGGGTTAATAAATGTAATATAGGGGTCGGCGGGGTTAGGGGCAGCAGATTAGGGGTACATAAGTATAACGTAGGTGGCGGTCGGCAGATTAGGGGTTAAAATTTTTAATCGAGTGGCGGCGATGTGGGGGGACCTCGGTTTAGGGGTACATAGGTAGTTTATGGGTGTTAGTGTACTTTAGGGTACAGTAGTTAAGAGCTTTATAAACCGGCGTTAGCCAGAAAGCTCTTAACTCCTGCTATTTTCAGGCGGCTGGAATCTTGTCGTTAGAGCTCTAACGCTCACTGCAGAAACGACTCTAAATACCAGCGTTAGAAAGATCCCATTGAAAAGATAGGCTACGCAAATGGCGTAGGGGGATCTGCGGTATGGAAAAGTCGCGGCTGAAAAGTGAGCGTTAGACCCTTTAATCACTGACTCCAAATACCAGCGGGCGCCCAAAACCAGCGTTAGGAGCCTCTAACGCTGGTTTTGACGGCTACCGCCGAACTCTAAATCTAGGCCTAAGGTATTTAGATACTTTAGTTGAGTGAGAGTTATAAAAAATAGAAAAACATATAAAAAACAAGACATGCAATAGTAAAGGGACTCTAAACATTACAGGCCAGATTACGAGTGGTTCGCTAAAAGTTACGATAGAATGATAATTGAATCCTCAGAGCTCTGGTTAACTGTTTTGCAAAACAAAACAAGTGTCACAAAACACGTCAAAAATACATTAAAAGGTACAGTTACACTCATAATAACTATAAAGTATTTATAAATAGATATTCCTATATATATCTGTTTATATCTATACCTATATACTATCATGTATAAAAATAGTTATATTGTACAAAAAATCATCAGATATATGTAGAAATATGAATTTGTGAATAGAACATTTTCTGCTATGTGAAGAAAATTGGAATGTAAAATATTCATATTTTCATGTCAGGTTAGCACACTTGAGAATATGCGATCGATTTTGCATGTGAGCAGGGTGTTAGGCTTTCCCCCCCCCCCCCACTTTTTTGCTCCATTGACTTCTATGGGGGAATATGTTAAAGCGATTGCGATATTCGAAGTAAAACATTTTGCTTTCAATTTGTAATATGATCGCTACCCAACGCGCATAAAAACCTTACTTCTCGCAAAAATAATGCTCCACTTGTAATCTGGCCCTAAATACATTTCATGAACCTCCCTCTAATCATGGGTGCTGCACTTATGGAACTTAGGTTACACTGCAGGTATTTGAAAGAGAGTTGCTGCACACGTGCAAATAGGTCAGCACTGGAGTGTAGTGAATGAACATTCGGCACCCATGATGACTAGAGGGAGGCACGCAATAACCTAAATACTATGTTCTGTTCATAAAATGGCCGCTAGCAGGGAGTGTAAATCAGCCCGATCATATAGGATCAGGCGGATTGAAGACCGCAGCCTCAGAGGCAGCGGACCAGTTATAGAGGAGTCTTTAGACCATATCTTTAGCTTCATAACTGCTGTTTCTGGCGAGGCTGAAGGCTCGCGCGGAAACAGGGGCAAGATATCTCTGTTTCTTGAAACAAATGCACAGCACTTTATTTTTAAGGCAATGATGTGTAAGTAAAATCTTGCAGAAGGAACTTTCCACACTCTGCATACACTTGACCCTGATTACTTGACTATTAATGAACATATAAAAATGTAAAGTATTATAAATTATTTCTGATAGGTTTTTTTTTTAGCCGATAAACCACAGCAGAAATTGGAAGTAAAAAAATGAGAATGTTATCTATTCAAAGATAAGAGATATATTCATGAATATCTACAGCTGACCACTATTGAGAATGTCGTTAATGATGCTGACATCTCTTGATAAAAAAATATGACCTTTGGTATTTGTTGGCATTACTAAGAAAAATTTACATTCATAAAGCAGCTATTCACTGCAAAATGTCATGACTTTATTACACACGTAGGCTCCACATAGCTGTGGCGATTCTGGGTATTTTTAAACTGTTACAGTTTCATTTGTAATTAATGAAATGAAAATAATTGTTGAAGATCCCACCAAAGCACTCATGTCAAGTTCAATTTAGTGTGATAAAGAGATGTGCTGGATTTATGCTAAAGCAAAAAGGAAAAAAAACTGCATTAAGATAATTTATGTCAATCTGACATGTTCTGCATGCCATGCCTACAATATGGGGATCATAGAGGCCACGGGTAAACTAAAATAGTATTTATGATTAATCTCTCCTCACCTAATTCAGTAATACAAAGAAAATAGTTTATAGTTAGCAATGTAGCAATATATATATATATATATATATATATATATATCAAAATAACAAGAGTATTGCATTGAGCAATGATACTTTTTTATTGGACTAACTATTCATTTATAAGTTGACAAGCTTTCAGAAGAATGTCCTCCTTTTTCAAGTCTGAAACAAAACTGACCAATCTGATGGAATTTACAGATTATGGGGCATATTTATCAAAGTGCGAACGGACATGATACGATGTAGCGTATCATGTCCGCTGCACATTGATAAATGCCATCAGCATACGCTGTCGGCATTTATCATTGCACAAGCAGTTCACCAGAACTGCTTGTGCAATACCGCTCCCTGCAGATTCACGGCCAATCGGCCGCTAGCAGGGGGTGTCAATCAATCCGATCATATTCAGGAGGACAAGTTTTAAAACAGCGGTCTTTAGACTGCTGCTTCATAACTTCTGTTTTTGGCGAGCCTGAGCTTGATAATTCGGCCCCTATATCTTAAAACACAGGCTAAAAAGACAGAAAGTGTTACAGAGGTCTGATTGCAGGGGGAGGAGGGGGTGTTGTAAAAATCATGAGGGGGGTTAAGGAGACAGAGGCATACAGTGTCCAGTGAAGGATAACAGACAGGGGAAATATATGGTTATACACAGAGCATCAGGCCCGGACTGACCATAGGGCATACCGGGCAAATGCCCAGTGGGCATCCAGTTACCTTAGCCCCACCCACCTTTATCGCACACACTGACTGCTTTCACTGTGGCTCTGTCTTGTAGTGATAGTCAGATATCAGTGGGCCAAGCATACAGCTGTGCAATGGTGCCGTTGGTGTGACTGCACAATCCACATGATGTGAGAGATTAGTCTGTCCCGCTGAGACAGTGTTCAGTCCCACATTGTCCCCCAAGCATACAAGTGTTGAGCACAGCCCATTTTTTTAAATAAATATATTTTTAATTGCTCGTCATATTTCTAAGTGTTTTTGTAAGTTACTAGGACTGTAGGAGGTGGAGCAGGAGGTGGAGTAAAGCGATATACAAATTTGCGCGCGCTACAAGAACTCCAGACTGACAGAGCTCCTTAGAACAGTGGGTGGGCAGGGCTATCAGCTGAGCACAGAGACTTTGATATGCCCGGACACAAGATGATTGCTTCAGTTTTTAAGGTACGGTTAGTACTGTGGATGTGCGGTGGGTGTCCACTGTCTTGTGCTGTGACCTGGGCTGTTACATGGTAGCTGACTACTATTACTTGCCACATTCTGCAGCTGCAATATATATATAGTTTGTTCCCTCACAATCTCACTTTCCACCGTTGCAACAAGCAGTGCTTCCCCAGCTAGTTACAAAAAATCCAGTGTTGTCTCAATGAGTCAGTGTGGGGAGGTGCGTGTTGGGCAACAGGAAGAGGAAGTTGTGGGTGGATCATAAGGATCAGGAACACCGGGGTAAATATCACACTGTGGGATATATAAATTATGTGTTGCTGAATATTGCCACTGTGAGTTCAAATAGACATTTCGCCACATCATTGTGTTTAGCCAACTGACTGCAGGATAGAGCTGCAGAATATTATCAGGCATCACATTCCTTTCTGGCAGCAAAGGTGTTAAGACAAAGGGGAACACCTAAGCAGGGAGGTTACACGGATAAGAATTTTAATATGCGATTTAAAGGTGATGGTTCTATATATATTAATTGCACTTATCCTTTTAAAAAATGCGTAAACAATAATTTACATTATTATCTTACATCAAAGAATTCTATAAAACAATGCAGGTGTCCTGTGGCTGTGCTAAAAGATTACTTTTTGCATATATTGATAATTTCACATATACAAAGCGGAAGCGGTGTGTATGTGGTGTGTATGCGGAGCGGTGTTTATGTTACATTTTAGTCAATCAGTGTCCTCTCATATGTAACTCTATGGGTGTGAGCACAATGTTATCTATATGGTAAAAATTAAACAAAGGAATTTCTCTCTCTAACGGAATGCTAGTGGTATACCCCGGTCTGCAAAATTATGCAAAAAACTGTGCCCTAAAACAGGATGGGGTTCTGGTTAAAGTGGCAGTTCAGCAGGAGAAGGGAGACAGTCACTTGGTACAACAGTAGATATATAAAAATCCAAGCTTACCGTTGTTGTCATCAGGTATGCATGCAGGAGGCACGTTGTTAGAGGGAAAGGAATAACTCAATTTAACATGCTTGGGGTTCCCCAAAGCTCCGAGTGCCTGCGTTTCCACTCTGTATTGAAGCAGTCTCTTTCTATGCCTTGATGGTTATGCGCTGCTGTCTGTAACCTGCTTGAGTCTCTCTGTGAGGACCCGGAACTTGGCGGGAGTATCGACGCTTCATCCGATTGGAGCGCTTCCCTCTGACACCCTGTGATGTGTGTCTCTATGAGCCAATCCTCTTTGCAGCTTGGGGGTGTGTCAGTCCTCAGGCTCCTCCGATACGTTCAAGCTCTGCTCTGCTCAGATGAACCACCGGTGCTAGTGTGATATACTCTATCTGTCTGTGCTGCACTTGGTAGGTCAACGTAAACAAGAAACTAAAAGAAGAAAGGAGCACCAGCCAGGAGTGAGAGTTCAACAAAATTCAATGGCAGATTGTTGATAAACAAAGTAAAATAAAGCCAAAAAAAGCCTGGAAGCAATGGCCTTAGTAATAGGAGGTCAGCGCTCCAAACGCAGCTGACGCGTTTTCTGCAGTTGCCGTATTCGTAGCTGTTTAGTAATGGGTAAAAAGTGCTTACTTTTAAAACAAAAGGGGCCACCTCCTATTGGGCAATTAACCATTAACATAACACCACATGTAATAGGTTCAATTGCGCATGGGTTATCTATATGGCACACATGAACTAACACCCTCTAGCTGTGAAAAACTGTCACATGCATCCAGAGAAGAGGTGGCCTTCAAGGCCTTAGAAATTAGCATATGAACCTATCTAGGTTTAGAGTTCAACAAAGAACACTAAGAGAACAAAGCAAATTTGATGATAAATGTAAATTGGAAAAGTTGTTTAAAGTGACATGCCCAATCAGAATCATGAAAGTTTAATTTTGACTAGACTATCCCTTTAAATAAGAAATGGTGAGCGGAGGGGGGGGGGGGGAGTGCGCCTTTTAGTCCTAAAATGCCGGGCCTCTTTTTGGTCTCAGTCAGGCCCTGCAATGCATATACTGACTTAAAGTTATATTTATCAACATGGAATCAATATGTATAAAGATGTGAAATTAGGCATACAGGGGAATATAAGATAGCCATAAAAGGAGAAAGGAAAGAAAGAATAAGGGGAATAGTAATAATGGCAAAAGTGTGGACATAGGCTTAACTGTGTACCTATGCATAGAGAGGGTGGAATATACAATGTAAATGACTACAGTACATGAAAGTACATTACAAAAATTTTTGATAATGGGTTAAGAAACCAGATTCCACATTTAGTCCAGAATTTAGCAAGTTGAAGTGCATTATCATTTTCTTTTCAAAGGTTTTTCTTTCCATTGTGTTTTTGAGGTTCCCTCAGAGAATCTTGATTTTGAGGTTTTGGATGGAGTAGTCAGGTTGGGTGAAATGGTGACCAACAGGGGTACAGTATTTTGTTCCACAGTGATATTTCATTGAGTGTCTGTGTAAGTTCATCCGAAGGTGCAGTTTTTGGCTTGTTTCTCCAATATAGCATCCCATTTCACATGCAGTGCAATGTATTATGTATACCACATTTGCAGATATACATGAATATGCCCCTTTAATGTTATAGGACTTACTCTTGTGATTTGCTGTGCTGCTTTCACAATTGTGTTGATATAGTTTGCAGAGAGCTTTGTTGCAGCGCTTGGTTCCATTTTGAGTCAAGGGGTAGCTTCCCGTGGACCAGTTTCTGTTTTTGGTTGGATGGTTATCTGAGTGCTAGGATAGGGGGTTTTGGAAAGATTTTTTTGATTGTGGGATCCTCTAAGAGTAGTGGCTGTAAGTCTTTTATGATTTTTCGTATTCCTTCTACAGCAGGGTTATATTTGACTACTAATAGGACACGCAATATGTTTTTCTTCTACCTGTATTGTAGCAAATGTTCACGTGGGGTATTGAGGGCAGAGTTAATTTTTTGTTTATAACACTGGATTTGTAACCTTTTAATCTGAAAGATTGGGGCAGTCTGATGAGGTGTTTGTCACAGTCCTTGGTGTCTGAGCAAATTCTGTGATATCTGGTAGCCTGACTGTAGATTATGATTTTTTAATGTGATTGGGGTGGGAGCTGGAGCTGTGGAGGTAGCTGCATCTATCTGTTGGTTTTCTGTATACAGATGAGTGGAATTTGCCATTTGTGATAGGTATTGTTGTATCCAGGAAGCTGACACAGTCTTTAGAAAAGTTAATTTTAAGCTTGCTTGATGCATGAAATAGATTAAATGATTTATGAAAATGTTCTAGGTTTTTTTCTCCTTCTGTCCATATGATGAAAATATCATCTATGTAGCGAAAGTATTTGAAGGGTTTGTGAGGGTGAGTGGCTAGGAATCTCTGTTCTAAGTCAGCCATGAAGAGGTTTGCATACTGTGGTGCGATTTTGGTGCCCATGGCTGTTCCAAAGATTTGTAAATAGATGTAGTTATTAAAGATGAAATAATTGTGGGTAAGTATAAATTCTGTAAGTTTACTGACTGTAGAAGCACTATATGTCTGTTTAGAGTTGTCTGAGGAAAGAAAGTTTAAGCAGGCATTAATACTATCTTTATGTGGAATATTGCTGTACAGGAATTCCACATCCATTTTCACAAGCATGGTATCCTCTGGCAATTCTGTTATCTGGCTGATTTTGTTAATAAAATCAGTGGTGTCTTTTATAAAGCTAGTGGTGGTAACAACTAAGGGCTTAAGAATATTCTCCACTAGGCACAATATTTGCTCAGTCAGAGTGCCCATGCCAGTTATTATTGATCTCTCTGGGTTCCTTGTTTTGTGGATTTTTGGGAGCATGTAGAATGTCCCTATGCTAGGGTTAGAAATCAGTTTTTCCAGTTTATGTAGCGTGTGTTTAGGGAATGTTTTTATTAGTTTTCTAAGTTGCAAAGTGTATTCTTGTGTGGGGTCCTTTTCCAGTTTATTGTAATAAGTTTGATCTGATAATTGTTTATTTCCTTCTGTAATGTAGTCCTGTGTATTCATGATCACCACTGCTCCTCCCTTGTCCACAGGCTTAATGGTAATATTTTCATTATTTCTTAAGTTTTTTTTATAGCGCTTTTTCTAAATGTGAGAGGTTATACATTATTTTTTTCTGCTGAGAGTTAAGCAGGGATGCTGTTCTCAACCAGAAGCTTTCAATATAGCTGTCCAATTTTGTGTTGCGTCCTGGTGCAGGTGTGAAGATTGTGTTCCTTTTGCTTCCATTGTAGTCCTCCATAGTGCTGGTATTTTCTTTGTCATAAAAAAAATATTTTAGCCACAATCCCCTGAAGAATTCTTCTAAATCTGAGTACAGTTGTATGTTGTCTAGATTTGTACTTGGACAGAATGATAATCCTTTAGACAGTACTGATATCTTTTGTTCTGACAGGTGGTAGTTTGAAAGGTTTACAATCCCTGAGTTTTCTCTATGGTTTTCTTGGTTGGTGACAGTTTGTGTTTTGAAAGAGGTGCTGTTATTGTCTGCGGATGTTTGGTCATTGTTGTAGTTGATCTGTCACCTGGAGCTCTATTTTCTTGCATTTGGTGTTTGCTTTTGTTTTGTAACAGGCATGCAAGTTTCTTCTTTTTCTTCTTGATAACATTTTATTGTTGTGTTTTGTAGAAGTGATGCATTTCTTTTTTAATTTCTTCATTAAATCCATTATTTTCTTGTAGTTTTTGTAGTAGGAGCTGCTTATGGTATTTTATTTTTTGCTTTTTGCTGTATAGTTGATGAATTAGGTTATTTCTCAGTTTCTCACTGGTACGTCTGCAAAGTTTTTCAGCATACTCAGAGTTATGAGTGCTTGCAAGTGGATTCTTAATTTTCAGTCCATTAGGAATGAGATTCATTTTTTTGCAGGATGGTAAGAAGAAAATATCTCTGTTGATCTGTGTTTCTTTTGTGATCAGTTTCATTGTTTGCTTCTTATTATGGCTATATTCAGTATCTTCCATAGTCACATTGATTGGAGTAGCCTAGCATAGGGACATTCTACATGCTCCCAAAAATCCACAAACCAGGGAACCCAAGGAGGCCAATAATAACTGGCATGGGCACTCTGACTGAGCAAATATTGGGCCTAGTGGAGAATATTCTTAAAGGGATACTGAACCCAAATTTTTTCTTTCATGATTCAGATAGAGCAGCAATTTTAAGCAACTTTCTAATTTACTTCTATTATCAATTTTTCTTCATTCTCTTGCTATCTTTATTTGAAAAAGAAGGCATCTAAGCTAAGGAGCCAGCAAATGTTTGGTTCAGAACCATGGATAGAACTTATTTATTGGTGCTGTCCAAAAATGGGCCGGCATCTAAACTTACATTTTTGCTTTTCAAATAAACATACCAAGAGAATGAAGAAAATTTGATAATAGGAGTAAATTAGAAAGTTGCTAAAAATGGTATTCTCTATCTGAATCACAAAAGAAATAAATTGGGTTCAGTGTCCCTTTAAGCCCTTAGTTGTTAACACCACTAGCTTTATAAAAGACACCACTGATTTTCTTAACAAAATCAGCCAGATAACAGATTTGCCAGAGGATACTATATTTGTGACAATGGATGTGGAATCCCTGTACAGCAATATTCTACCTTAAGATAGTATTGATGCCTGCTTAAACTTTCTTTCCTCACACAGCTCTAATCAGACATATAGTGCTTCTACAGTTAATAAACTTACAGAATTTATACTTACCCACAATTATTTTATCTTCAAAATGGGCACCACAGTATGCAAACCTCTTCATGGCTGACTTAGAACAGAGATTCCTAGCCACTCACCCTCACAAACCCTTCAAATACTTTCGCTACATAGATGGTATTTTCATCATATGGACAGAAGGAGATAAAAACCTAGAATCCATAATCTACAGTCAGGCTACCAGATATCACAGAATTTGCTCAGACACCAAGGACCGTGACAAACACCTCATCAGACTGCCCCAGTCATTCACAGAAAAAGGTTACAAATCCAGGGTTATAAACAAAAAATTAACTCTGCCCTCAATACCCAACGTGAACACTTGCTACAATACAGGGAGAAGAAAAACATATTGCGTATCCTATTAGTAGCCAAATATAACCCTGCTGTAGAAGGAATACGAAAAATCATAAAAGACTCACAGATCCCACACTCAAAAAAATATTTCCAAAACCCCCTATCCTTGCACTCAGACAACCACCCAACCTAAAACAGAAACTGGTCCACAGGAAGCTACCCCTTGATAAAAAGAACACTCAAAAGGGAACCAAGCACTGCAACAAAGCTCTCTGCAAACTATGTCAACACATTTGTGAAAGCAGCACAGCAAATCACAAGAGTAAGTCCTATAACATTAAAGGGGCATATTCATGCATAGCAAATGTGGTATACATGATAAATTGCACTGCATGTTATCAGGGCTTTTTCCCTGTTTGTTTGCCATGTGCTGCTGGCAGCCGTTTTACTCACCTCTCTTCCTGACTATGGTGCATTGTGGGGGATGCTGCTCATTTCCTGCACTTCCTTTTATGGCCAGACTGGTGTGCATCATCCATGTGAGATGACAGGATGCAGTCTCAGAATTGTGATGTCATCACTTATAGACCTGTTTGTGAGAGTTCCTGTGTATTAACTGGCTGCCTGACGTCCTTCCTGGTTCCTGATCCCTGGCTTGTTACTGAATCTGCTGTTTTCCTTGTTCCTGATTCCAGCTCGTCTGACTATTTGCTTTGGCTCCTGACTTGGCTCTTATGACTACCAGCTCTGGTTTTGACTCCTGGCTTGTTATTTGACTTGTGGACTTTTTATTATTTTTTGCTATTAATAAAGGTGTGATTACTTTTGCACTTCTCATCTCAGTCTGATTCCTGGCACCCTGACATTACACAAAGGCCATAAATCCTGATGGTGCTAATTGTCCACCTTTACCTGCCATCATTTCCAGGATGGATGTACAGGATCACCGCTTGGATCAATCTGCACTAGCCCTGCAAACCCTGCTGACTCGCACTGTACATTTGGACCAAAGTGTCCCGCAAGTTATGGCTGCTCCTGTTTCTGCTGCTGCACCTATGCCTACCAGGAGCATGTCCGGTTCTGCACCTCTACCTCAGCGATATGGAGGTGATCCTATTCAGTGCAGAGGGTTTTTGAACCAGGTGGGCATTTACTTTGAGATGTTACCTCAGGCGTTTCCCTCTGACAGAGCTAAGGTGGGATTTTGCATCTCGTTACTCTCTGACACAGCTCTTGCCTTGGCTAATCCCTTGTGGGAGACTAATAAACCTGTGATTTCAAATTACCCTGAATTTGTGGCCTCCTTTCGAAGGGTATTTGATGTTCCGGCTCGCTCCTCCTCTGCTGCTAAACGACTCATGTCCATTCAGCAAGGTACAAGATCTGTTGCTCAGTATGCCATTGAGTTCCGTACGCTTGCCGCGGAGGTAGGTTGGAACAATGAAGCCCTTGTTGCTGCCTTCTTTCATGGGCTCTCTGATGCGATTAAAGACAAAGTTGCTACCAGAGATTTACCAGAGGATCTCAAGGCATTGGTGTCTTTTTTGATCCTAATTGACATCAGACTCAGAGAGAGGCCCTCTTTCAAGGAGCGCTTGCGGAAGCCTCCTGTTCCGTTGTCTCCTACGTGTTCGTTCCCACCCATGCCTCCCTCTCCTCCCATGCCTCCTGGTCTTGAGTCTCCAGGTACTGCTGAGCCGATGCAGTTGGGATTCACGCTTCTCTCTGCAGCGGAGAGGGCCTTTAGAAAGAGGGAGGGGCTCTGACTCTATTGTGGGTTACAGGGCCACCTTTTGAAGTCTTGTCCTACATGGCCGGGAAACGCTCACACCTAAGGTCCTGTCGGGGGCAGACCTTGGGTGGTTTATCCTCGTCCCCGGAACCGCTTAAGGAGAAATCTTTGGTCACGGTTGTCCTTTCCTGGGTGGACTCCTCCATAGTCACTCAGGCTCTTGTTGACTCCGGTGCTGCGGGCTATTTCATTGACAGTGCTTTTGTATCAAAGCACTCCATTCCTGTTTTGCCTCGGTCCGTTCCGCTTGCTATTGATGGCAGGCCCCTTCAGCCCACACTCGTTACTCACAAAACTGCTCCGTTGTCCATGGCTGTTGGGGCTCTCCATTTTGAAACCGTCCAGTTCCAGGTGATAAACTCTCCGCATTTTCCAGTTGTTCTGGGTTATCCCTAGCTCCAAAAGCACAATCCCAGTCTCGACTGGCGCAGGTCCGAAATTTTGTAGTGGTCCCTGCAATGTATTCCCACTTGTCTCCTGCAACCAGTAACAGTCTTGTGCACTTCTTCGGTATCTCAATTGCCAGAGGAGTACCGAGAGTTCCTAGACGTTTTTGACGAGGTGCGTGCCGGTACATTGCCTCCTCACCGGTCTTACGATTGTGCCATAGACCTGCAACCCGGAGCCATTCCTCCTCGGGGCCGGGTGTACCCTCTGTCTGTTGCAGAGAATTGTGCTATGGAGGAGTATGTGGCCGATGCTCTGTCACGGGGGATCATCCGCAAATCCTGCTCTCCTGCAGGGGCTGGCTTCTTCTTTGTGAAGAAAAAGGGTGGCGAGTTAAGACCATGCATCAATTATAGGAGTCTTAATCGTCTTACCATTAAGAATGCTTACCCTATTCCGCTCATTACAGAACTCTCTGACCGCCTCAAGGGAGCTACGGTCTTTACTAAACTTGATTTGAGAGGAGCGTACAATCTTGTTAGGATTAAGGAGGGCCACGAATGTAAAACAGCATTTAACACCAGGAGCGGGCATTATGAGTATCTTGTAATGCCCTTTGGCCTATGTAATGCTCCTGCTGTTTTTCAGGAATTTATTAATGATGTCCTACGAGAAATGTTGCAATAGTGTGTTGTGGTGTACTTAGACGACATCCTCATACACTCACCTACACTTGAGGCTCATCGTTCTGATGTTACAAGCGTTCTTCAGAGACTACGTGAGAATGGCCTGTTTTGTAAACTCGAGAAATGTGAGTTCCATCAGACTCAAGTAACCTTCCTAGGTAATGTTATCTCCATTGCAGGGTTCTCCATAGATCCTGACAAGTTATCTGCAGTTCTGCAGTGGCCTTGCCCAGTTGGTCTTCGGTCTATTCAATGTTTTTTGGGGTTTGCCAATTACTATAGAAAGTTTATTAAAAACTTTTCTTCCTTGGTCAAACCTATCACAGACATGACCCGTAAAGAGAATGATCCACTCCATTGGTCACCTACTGCCATTAAGGCTTTTGATAGACTTAAGACTGCCTTTGCTGCCGCTCCAGTTCTGGCTCATCCTAACCCTGTCCTGCCTTTCATTCTTGAGGTCGATGCATCTGAGACTGGAGTAGGTGCCCTCTTGTCTCAACATCCTACGCTTGACGGTTCCTTGCATCCGTGTGGTTTCTTCTCTAAGAAATTGTCTCCAGCGGAGTGCAATTATGAAATTGGCGACAGGGAATTACTGGCCATAATTTTGGCACTCAAGGAATGGAGGCATCTTCTCGAGGGTACTAGCGTGCCAGTGCTCATTCTTACTGACCACAAGAATTTAACTTATCTATCTGAAGCAAAACGTTTGTTGCCCGACAGGCCAGATGGGCGCTATTTTTGTCTCGGTTTAATTATGTGGTCTCCTACCTGCCTGGTAGTAAGAATGTTAGGGCTGATGCCCTCTCTCGACAATTTTTGCCTCTGTCCAAGGAGGAGTCTGTACCTACTCCTGTTATACCTCCTGACCATATTTTGGCTACCATACGTACTAATTTGACTTCTCCCTTGGGGGAGGAGAACCTGGCTGAACAAACTAATGCACCTCCTGAGAAACCTAGTGGTAAGTGTTTTGTTCCTGAGAATCTTCGAACTAAACTTTGGCACACTTACCACTATTCTAAAGTCGCTTGTCACCCATGCAAGAACCAAATGATTTGGTCTGTCACTCGACAATTCTGGTGGCCAGGTCTTCGTTCTTATGTTGCTGCGTATGTTGCCTCCTGCTCAGTTTGTGCACAGAATAAGACTCCTCAACGTCTTCCTGTGGGTCTTCTTCAACCTATTGCTAATGGTGAGCGTCCTTGGACACATCTTTCCATGGACTTCATTGTCAAGCTCCCTGTTTCCAATGGCAATACTGTTATCCTTATGGTGGTTGACCGTTTTTCTAAAATGTCACATTGCATTCCCTTGATGAAGCTGCCTACCGCTCAGGAGCTTGCTTCAATTTTTGCCCGGGAGGTCTTCCGTTTACATGGGTTACCCAAGGAGATAGTGTCAGACCGGGGTAGCCAATTTGTCTCCAGATTTTGGCGTTCCTTTTGTGCTCAAATGGGGATCCAGCTTTCCTTCTCCTCTGCATCTCACCCTCAATCCAAAGGGGCTGCTCAATGGTCTAATCAAGCTCTGGAACAGTTCCTCCATTGCAGAGTTTGCTCGTAATAGTGCTATTAATGCTTCCAAGTTATCCCCGTTCATGGCGAATTATGGGTTTCAACCATCCTTGTTGCCTGATTCATTCATGTCTCAGGGTATTCCGGCTTTGGAGGAGCATCTCCGGCAACTCCGTTCCACGTGGGTGCAGATTCAGGATTGCCTTCATCGTTCTATGCAGCGCCAAAAGATCCAGGCTGATCGTAGACGTCTGCCCACACCTTCCTACCAGGTTTATGAGAGAGTTTGGCTGTCCTCCCACAACTTGAACCTTCTTGTGCCTTCCAATAAATTGGCTCCCCGTTATGTTGGTCCTTTTCGAATACTCAGACGGGTTAATCCTGTGGCCTATGCTCTTGACCTTTCTCCTGCTATGCGCATCTCCATCTTCATGTCTCCCTCTTGAAACCATTGGTTTGTAATTGGTTTACCACTGTGTTGCCTCGTCCCCGTCCTATCTTTGTTGACAACCATGAGGAGTATGAGGTCAGCAGCATTATTGACTCTCGTATGTCAAGGGGCCATGTACAGTATTTGGTTCACTGAAGGGGCTACGGTCTGGAGGAGCATTCTTGGGTTCCCTCCTCTGATGTTCATGCTCCCGCCCTCCTCCATGCCTTTCTATGCCCGTTTCCCCAATAAGCCTTTTGTCCTCCCACGGGGGAGGGGTCGTTGAGGGGAGTGTACTGTCAGGGTTTTTTCCCTGTTTGTTTGCCATGTGCTGCTGGCAGCCGTTTTACTCACCTCTCTTCCTGACTATGGTGCATTGTGGGGGATGCTGCTCATTTCCTGTACTTCCTTTTATGGCCAGACTGGTGTGCATCATCCATGTGAGACGACAGGATGCAGTCTCAGAATTGTGATGTCATCACTTATTATTTAAAGGGCCTCTGTTCAATATGCTTTGCCTTTGCGTTGTCTCAGACCTGTTTGTGAGAGTTCCTGTGCATTACCTGGCTGCCTGACGTCCTTCCTATTTCCTGATCCCTGGCTTTGTTCCTGACTCTGCTGTTTTCCTTGTTGCTGATTCCGGCTCGTCTGACTATTCGCTTTGGCTCCTGACTCGGCTCGTCTGACTAACAGCTCTAGTTTTGACTCCTGGCTTGTTATTTGACTTGTGGACTTTTTATTATTTTTTGCTTTTAATAAAGGTGTGATTATTTTTGCACTTCTCATCTCAGTCTGATTCCTGGCACCCTGACACATGTGAAGTGAGATGTTATATTGAAGAAACAAGCCAAAAACTGCACCTTCGCATGAACTTACACAGACACTCAATAAAAAATCCCTTTGAAACAAAATACTGTACCCCTGTTGGTCACCATTTCACCCAACCTGACCACTCCATCCAAAACCTCAAAATCAAGATTCTCAGAGGCAACTTCAAAAACACCATGGAAAGAAAAACCTTTGAAATGAGAATAATAATGCACTTCAACTTGCTAAATTCTGGACTAAATGTGAACTCTGGTTTCTTAACCCATTATCAAATTTTTTTGTAAAGTACTTTCATGTACTGTAGTCAATTACATTGTATATGCCACACTCTCTATGCATAGGTACGCAGGTAAGCCTATGTCCACACTTTGTCATTATTATTCCCCTTTTTCTTTCTTTCCTTTCTCCTTTTTTGACTATCTTATATACCCATGTATACCTAATTTCACATTTTTATACATATTGATTCCATGTTGATATATATATAACTTTATGTCAGTATATGCTCTGTGTATAACCATATATTTCCCCTGTCTGTTATCCTTCACTGGACACTCTATGCTTCTGTCTCCTTAACCCCCCTCATGATGTTTACGACACCCCCTCCTCCCCCTGAAATTAGACCTCTGTAACACTTTCTGTCTTTTTAGCCTTTGTTTTAAGATATAATCTGTAAATTCCATCATATTGGTCAGTATTGCTTCAGACTTGAAAAAGGAGGACATTCTTCTGAAAGCTTGTCATCTTATAAGTGTTTAGTTAGTCCAATAAAAAGGTATCATTGATCAATGCAATACTCTTGTTATTTTGATATCTAAATCTCTGGACTAACACGGCTACTCCAATCAATGTGTATATATATATATATATATATATTTATGGACAATAAAAATAAATATTTAAATGAAACCTACATGAAGCACTCATGTAAATGATATTCAAAATTATTGTCAAATAAAAATGAAGTATAAAAGCTATTAAAGGGATATGAAGCAATGCTCCTTTAGAAAAAAAAATATGCTAAATTAATGTAAACATAAAAAGAAACGGATAATATATACATATATATATATATATATATATATATATATACACATATATATATGTGTATGTATATATATATATATATATAACAACATCAAACAACTTGCTAAAAGAGCAATTAGAAATTCTCAGCGTAGCCACCGCCCTCAAGGAGATGAGGTAGCTGACATGCTGAGAATTTAAGTTGCATTCTGTCTTCTTCTATGCATGGGCAAACATACATGGGGGCCCATTTATCAAGCTCTGGATGGAGCTTGAGGGCCTGTGTTTCTGGTGAGCCTGCAGGCTCGCCAGAAACACCAGTTATGAAGCAGTGGTCTAAAGACCGCTGCTCCATAACCTGTCCGCCTGCTCTGAGCAAGTGGACAGACATCGCCGTAATTCAACCTGATCGAGTACTGGCTGCTGGCGGTCGATGCGGCCGATTGGCTGTGAATCTGCAGGGGGCGGCGTTGCACCAGCAACTCACAACAGCTGCTGGTGCAATGCTGAATACGGAGAGCGTATTGCTCTCCGCATTCAGCGAGGTCTGTCGGACCTGATCCACACTGTCGGATCAGGTCCGACAGACCTTTGTTAAATATGCCCCTTAGGGTTTCTCTATTGTTCACAGAATAGTAAACAAACTCATGTTACTGTTGAAGATTTATGACAGTATGCCAGCCCCCTTTAAGGGCTTTGACAGGACACTGTACAAATGAAGTTTAAAAAAATAAATAAAAGGTAAAATAGTTTTAAAATGATTACTGCATTGACTTCTATTAAGTTTTTTTATTACAACAAAGAAATGAAACGGTTTTATATGCTTTTAAATACCTTCATGGCACTTTATGGACTGGTTATCCCTATGCCTCTGCATTTTTGTCTTCAACAATAACATAAAACAAATTTCTTAAAAACTGCTTAATTGATACATCCATTATAAACACATGCAGAATACAGGAATTGATCATCAGTCAGATATGGTTTATCATTTGTTTGTTCTGTAAGCTGCTGCAATATTTTTAAAATATATATCAATACAGCCTTTTTTTGATAGCCTCTGCAGAGAGAAATACATTGGGAAATTTTCATTGTGCAAAGAAGCAAATTCACAATACTAGAGCAATACATTCATTTACTGGATCAGTAAATTAAATTGTACCGGGAGAATATTCAGAATCATGAATTCTGGGCTTCTGGACCCTTCTTCTTAAGAAGAGGTATAATTTCAATGCTCTCTGAGCCCCTTTCACTTGTTAAACAAAACTGGAGAATCTAAATTTCTAGTTACTACATTGGGTTAGCATGTGACATATCTACCACCGACACTTCAAAAACCCTACTACATTGATAAAAAAAAGCACAATTTTTTTTTCATTTGTTTTTCAAATTTTTCTAAAATCTATTTGTATATTCTTTACCCTATTAAATTACTTTTGGCCATTTTTGCACAACTTTTTTTGGCTGACAATCTCATTCTTGGTCAATTCACATTTCCCATTTTACCAAAATGGATCACTTCCTAATTTTAAACATTGAAGTGTGAAGAAATTGAAATCACATTCAACTCTGTACTGCACATTTTTCGCAAGGAAGGTGTTTATGATACTTGAAGTTTTTTATTTTAAGAAGAAACCACAGTTTTATATACATTAATAAACTGATGATCATTCTGATCAGTAGTCTATTGTATATCACTAAATTACACTATGGGCTCCATCTATTAAGCAGCGAATGCTGTTATGGAACACCCGCAGGGCACATTCACTCATGTAAGCCTGCTTTCAACAATGTAAGAAGCAGCGGTCATTGCAAATGGTCTTGCATGAGCACGGGATGGGGCTGCTCAAGTAAGTGCTTGTGCAATAGTACATTCATAAGTCGGGAACCTCATTCGCTTGCAGCATAATATATGCAGGGTCGAGTTGGCATAGAGGGGCGTCTATCTCTGCCTACTATAAATACCGGTCAGCTGGTGACCTTAATTAGGATGGCTGCCGACAGTAAAATAACAGCACAGCACATGTGCGTTGGCCATCTTTGTTAAGGTCACTGCAAGTTTTACGGCATTTGGCTTCCCCTGTGCATGCAACGCTTGTGGCGGCCTTAGAGGGACACTAAACTCAAATTTTTTCTTTCATGATTCAGATAGAGCATGCAGTTTTAAGCAACTTTCTAATTTACTCCTATTATCAAATTTTATCATTCTCTTGGTATCTTTATTTGAAAAGCAAGAATGTAAGTTTAGATGCTGGCCCATTTTCGGTGTACAACCTGGTTTGTCCTTGCTGATTGAACAGCACCAATGAACAAGTGCTGTCTAGTGTACTGAACCAAAACTTGCCTGGCTCCTTATCTTAGATGCCTTCTTTTTCAAATAAAGATAGCAAGAGAATGAAGAAAAATTGATAATAGGAGTAAATTAGAAAGTTGCTTAAAATTGCATGCTCTATCTGTATCATGAAAGAAAAAAATTTGGGTTCAGTGTCCCTTTAACCCCTTAATGACAACTGACGTACCAGGTACGTCATGCATTAACTAACAGTTAATGACAATGGACGTACCTGGTACGTCAGTTGTCTAAGAGAGTGCTGGAAGCGATCGCAATCGCTTCCAGCAGCTCTCAGGGTATTGCAGTGATGCCTCCATATGGAGGCATCCTGCAATACCATTTAGAAGACTCCGATGCAGAGAGAGCCACTCTGTGGCCCTCTCTGCACCGGTAGCGATGGTGCCGGTTCATTGGTGGGTGGGAGCGTAACAGGGAGGCGGGTGGGCGGCCCATCGCTACCCGGCATCCGGTTCCTTGAAGTGCAATGTGCACGCCGGGTGCCGGGAGCGTGCGGGGGGCGCGTGTGCGCGTGTGCGCGTGCGCGCGATCGCGATCGCGCATTAGCTGGCACTGACACTGACACCAATGAGGAGGGAAGGGGGGGGGAAATATTTTTTTTAAAAATAATATAAAAGGATCTGGGAGGGGGAGGGGGATAGGGGTATTGTGGGGGGCTGCTACACTACAGAAAAAATAAAAAAAAAAGCAAAAGAACAAAAAACACTTGTTTTTGGGGCAAATTGGGTACTGGCAGACAGCTGCCAGTACCCAAGATGGCCGCAATTAGATAGGGGAGAGGGTTAGAGAGCTGGGGGGGGGGGGGTCATGGAGGTTGGGGCTAAGGCAGGAGTCCATAACAGCTAAAATATTTTATTTTTTTTATAAAAAAAAACAAAAAACTCCTTTTATTTAGTACTGGCAGACTTTAGAAACTATTTAGCATGGGTGTTTTTTGGTGATTGTAGATGTGTAACAGATTTTGGGGGTCAAAGTTAGAAAAAGTGTGTTTTTTTCCATTTTTTCCTCATATTTTATTATTTTTTTTGTAGTAAATTATAAGACATGATGAAAATAATGGTATCTTTAGAAAGTCCATTTAATGGCGAGAAAAACGGTATATAATATGTGTGTGTACAGTAAACGAGTAAGAGGAAAATTACAGCTAAACACAAACACAGCAGAAATGTAAAAATAGCCATTGTCATTAAGGGTAAGAAAATTGAAAAATGGTCCGGTCATTAAGGGGTTAACGGATCGCCGGCACAACAGTGAACGGTGAACAGGAACGCTTCAGATTGTGGTACCTACAGACACCTGGGGCCTATGTTGCCTTCTTCTCTCTATGTGAAATTAATTTGTAAAATGTTGGAGAAGTTCTAAGAGGAAGTGACTTTATGTAATTTGGAAATTGTAAGTGCATAAAAATCAGTGCCTTATCTTTTTTAATTGTTTATGACTTTATTATAATATATTTTTGCAATTATTTTCCATTTGTACCTCCCGGTGTGTTTTCTTTCATTTTCTTGACAACTTGGATCAGTTGTTCTTGGCTGAATTGGAGTTGGCAAGAAGGAATCTATTATTAACTATTATAGTTACTTTTATTTCTCTCTGTGTGTAAAGGTATAATAATGAAAATTGATTTAAAACATATTACACAATGGTAATAATATGGAAAAAGAAATATGATTATAAAATCTATATAGTAGTTAAAATGGTAAACATGCTCAAGAATGATTTATTGGATTAAGCTGGTCATCATTTTAAATATAAAATTTTCTTCCTATAAATTATTATTGATTTTGATTCAAGCTTCTTTTTCATATTAAGGCTTTACCCGAGCTAACAGGAAAAAATAAGCATGAATGTTACTCTGAGTATTCTGTGCATATCTATGAAACTTGCACTAGTCAATAGTCTTTTGTTCCCTCAGATTAAACTAAACTAAAACAGTGTTAACAGTATAATGAGTAAATTATTCCAAAATGTATATGTGGCATGAAATCTACCTATTTGAACAATTCCCCTCCTCCCTCTATCCGTCTAATCTTGAATAAAAGTAACGGTGTTCCACAGCTAAAAAAAATACATTAATTATTTCCCCCCACATGTATCCTCAAAACACAATGCTCCCATTGAAACAATATTTTCTCATTTGCATATTCTTACCCAGAACCCTTGCTTCAGTGTAAACAACATAAGCTGAGGATTTTTGAGGGAAAACAAGTCACCCACTTTGGAAAAGCAAACGGGCTAGATTTTGTCTCACCACTAACCTCTAAATTGTAAGGGCCGTCCCCCGCGTATAAATTCCATTGCCAAGTCTAATTGTATTGTACTGTATATCCCAATGATTATGTTTTCAAATGCTAATAATAATATAAACACACTTTTTAAATATAATCTTAATTATGATGGAGAGTTTTTTTTTTATCAGCTTACTCACTATTTGTTATAAAGCTATTTTATAGACATTATGGGCCAGATTATGAGTGGAGCTTTAACTGTTGCACTCATGATAACACTGATGAAATTATTAAAAATATATTGCAATAAAAAGTTGTAAGGGCTCAAAGATATGAGAATAAAGAACAAAAGACAAGAGTATTTGCAAAGAGTATAGTCAAAATCACAGTAAGAAATATCTCAGTCAGAAGTGCTTTAATAAATGCAGCCAAAATCACAGCAAAAGATGCAATCACTCACCCCTGTGATCCATTCAGTCGTTAATAGAGAGCTCCGAAACAAATCACTGAGCAAAGGGAGACTTACAAGAAACAACCGGCTCACAATGTTCTTCGTGGGAAGGCTATGACTCAAGCCCTTTGGCTGAAACGCGTAAGCCACTTCATGTACTCTGCATCTTCTTGTTTATGAACCTCAAGGCTTTCTTTTAATTTCTACTGAATAAAGCATTGGAATTTTCAGATGGTGAGCTGATTTCTTTGAAAGTCTAAAGATATGAGGCCTGAGGTGTAAGAAAAAAAAGGCTGCAAAGGGTTTTAATATAGAGATATATACATATCTAAATATGTATGTAATATATACATGTAAATACATTTGTATTTCTGTTTTACTGTATATTTACTGTACATATTTAACATTCCAATGTTTTTCATTTACAGGATAATGTCCTTTTTATTCTTAAATACACATTTCTATATATGTGTGTGTATATACCTATACCTCCATATATATTCCTATAGATGTATAGGTATAACTATGTATTTATCTAGAAATATATATATAATAATAAAAAGTACATTATTCGTAGGAATTAAAAATATGCATTTTGAGCATCAAGTTTCTGTATTTAGAGCTTAACGGGTTAGCGCACATGAGAACTTAATATTCTAATGGCTTGTTATTGAAATATTACATATAAAATATTTAAAAAAAATTAATATAAATTATTAAAAATTAATAAACATACTGTAAAATATTCTAAATAATCCATAGAAAATATCTATATATTTTACAGTTTGTTTTTTCCCCACTTTTTGTGCTCCATTGAAGTCTTTGTGGGAATACATTAATGCGATCGTGATTTTTTGTGTTCTTTTAATACACGCGGTATTCAACTTGTGCAAAAAGCTTTTAGCCCTGATATATATATATATATATATATATATATATATATATATAAATACATATAATCCTATGCTATGTTAAGCACCAAAAGAAATTATATGTTAACGCAATAATCAATCAGTTACACTACTGCAGACTATTAAAATGTTCTCATATAATGGAAGGCAAACTTGAACTATATTTACCCAATATGAAAAGTAATATGTCCAGTGGCAAGGTATTATACCCGCAACCAACTATCAATCTTCTTATTGCAAACTCCTCAGCTTCTCATTTAATACTCAGCTGCAGCTCCTCCAAAAAAACGCTGCTTGTCTTACAGCTTCAGCACACATCCGATTCCCCACCAATGAAAAGTTCAATTGCTGTAAGAATAAAGAGAGCCCCAAATAGTGTAATATCGTTTGTCACACCAATTTATTTATACAGATTTCAGGTACTCACACAGGTTAAAAGAACGAATACTTATAAAGGTATCTTTATACAGAGTCCTCGTGTAGTCGTCAGATTCCTCAGGATTACACTCAATCGATCTTCCCGGTCGGCATGTGGTGTCACCACCTGACAACAGCTGATAGTATCCAGAGGTCTGTAACACACAGGCTCAAACACACTGGATACTATCAGCAGTTATCGGGTGGTGACGTCACATGCCGACCGGGAAGATCGATTGAGTGTAATCCTGAGGAGTCTGACGACTACACGAGGACTCTGTATAAAGATACCTTTATAAGCATTTGTTATTTTAACCTGTGTGAGTACCTGAAATCTGTATAAATAAATTGGTGTGACAAACGATATTACACTATTTGGGGCTCTCTTTATTCCTACAGCAATTGCGCTTTTCATTGGTGGTGAATCAGATCTATGCTATGTTAAAGGGACATAATACTCATATGCTAAATCACTTGAAACTGATGCAGTATAACTGTAAAAAGCTGACAGGAAAATATCACCTTAGCATCTCTATGTAAAAAAGGAAGATATTTTACCTCACAGTTTCCTCAGCTCAGCAGAGTAAGTTCTGTGTAAAAAGTTATACTCAGCCCAGCTGCGGGTAAAAAAAAATAAAAAATGAAGAAATGAACAGCAGCCTATCAGCATCAGCAGTGCTGAGGTCATGAACTCTTTTACTGTGATCTCATGAAATTTCACTTAACTCTTATTAGATTTAATTGTAAACTTCCTTACACTGAATAGGGAAATAAGATAAGTGTGCACGAAAGCTCGCTCCTTCTGCTGTCCCGGGACAGACATACTGATTTGTTGCTTAGAAGTCCTTTACAATGGGATGTGGCTACTGAGAAACTTTTGAGGTAAAATATCTTTCTTTTTTACATAGAGATGTTCAGTTAATATTTTCTAGTCAGCTTTTTACAGTTATACTGCATCACTTTCAAGTGTTTAAACATTTGGGTATTATGGCCCTTTAAGTTTATCAAGTTTAGCTGAGTAGTTCTATTAAGTTAGAGAGGAACAGGCAGGCTATAAAAGTGTAAGTAAGGAGAGAGGGCGTGAAGTAACATGGGAAATGCTTTGGAAGTTAAAAGGGAGACTAAAGGGCAAGTGAAAGGCAAAACAAAATGGGGAAACAGTGGCATTGCCAGTGGACACTAGTCCCCCCCCCCAGCAAAAGAGGAGGCCCCCTCATGTGCCCCAAACTGTTGTCACCCCTGGTTTTCACACCAATACTTTTCCCAGAACTACCCAACTTTGCTCCGCCCTGACTCTCCATGTCTTGTCAGTCTACCCCTACTGTTAAGACCTCCACCCTTCAAACACCCATGGACTTCCAAAAAGTACCCTATATCTTTTCTCAAGATAAGTCAGATAGGAAAAAAAGGTAGAGTGATGGAAAAGTGAATGAGGGATAAATCTAAAATAAAAATAAATAAAGTGAAAAAGAGAAGGAAATTGGGTAATGAGAGAGAGGCAAGTGAAATAGATGTCAGCCTCATTTGGTGTTCTATGTGGGTGCATAGCACCCTCATTGCGCTGAGAAGGGCTGCATATATTATGTGTGCTGTGACTTTTAACCTTTTTACCCTTCCCCAATTAGTCACGAAATATTAAGATCTAAAACTGCCACTGGTCAGCATGAGTAGAGAATGGAGTGTGAGATGGCAGTATGTCAGAGGATGGGGATGAAAAATACAAATAAATGTAGTCAATAAATATGTCAACACTCTCTGAGTTTAATCAGTGATAATAAACCTTTTTAGCCAAAGAGCTTTAACAAGGCCCTACACGCTCTATTGCACAGGTCATGGAATGTGCACCCAAAACATTTTTGGCTAGATTACAAGTGGAGCGGTATATATATTTTTTGCATTAGTGAAAACTCTGCTTGGATTTTAATTTTTATGCTTGCGGGGTTGCGTTCGAATTACAAAAAAACTCACCCGAGATAGCGCAAACTCTCTCTCAGTTTCGCATTCCCCATAGAAGTCAATGGATAAAATAAATTGTTAAAAAACAAACAAACACCCATTACCCATCCAAAATAGCATAGTCACATTAACAAATGTGAAATATTTTTTATTGAATATGAATATTGCATAAATATGTTTTATCATGTTTTTATCTGCTTAATGGCAAAGGAATATAATGCACTTATAAAAACATTAATATATATGTACACACACACACACACACATATATATATATATATATATATATATATATATATATATATATATATATATATATATATACAAATACATCTTTAGAAATGTATATGTACTGTATATGTTAAAACCATTTTCCTGCCTTTTTTTTTTCTTATACCCGAAATCTCCAATCTTTGAGCCCTTATAACTTTTGTGTGCAATATTTTTTTATAAATATTTTCTCATAAGGCAGTGTGAATATAAGTGTAGCTGTACTTTGTAATATATTTCATAGTGTCTTCTGTAACTTTTTTTTTAGAAAACGGTTAACCACAGTTCTGAGATGGCGGAAAGGATTGAAGCGTAAAAAGCAATTGCGCTAGAGCATTTATGATTTCTCCCGACTTGTAATATCAGTGAAATTAAAAATGCTCACGGAAACACGATATCGCTAGTGCAAAACCTTTTGCGCCACACTTGTAATCTAGCCCTTTATGTTGTTTTTTTATTTCTTTTATATATTTGTGGAAAATTTATAGCAGATTTTGCACTCTCTGCTCCAAAGTTATCTGCTCTCAATGGATGTGCACCAAATATACCCCAAGAGTGTTTTCCATGTAAGGGAATTGCACCCACCCCACCTGAGACTGCTACCTAGGACATGGGATGTGCATACAGTCACATCTTTTATTTATATTATCACTGTGTTTTGTATGTATTTTTTAGGTAGATGACATCTAGCTACAGAACTTCACAGGTACAATTTGCAAGAATTATATGAAACCAAACAAGAGAAGAATACTGTTTGAATAGCCATGGATAGAGACATTTTGTGGATTTTAGTTTTTTTAATTGAGACATCAATAATGTTACAGAGAGAAGCATGGAATATTTGAACATAGACCATTGATATGGAAATATAAATGACCAGTGTTATAAACAATTAAAGCTGGTTTGCTTCTTTTCATTGAAAGATAACGTCCACTGGTAATGTCCAAGTGGTATTGCTGAAGAGTCCATGAGCACATTGAGATATAAGGAGCCATTATAGGCTCTAAAAGTAATGGCAACTTTGTAACTCTATGAAACCATATATCTAACTTTTCGACATATATCACACTTGACCCCTAATGGAAAATAATAATGAGGATACAAATCACCCTTAGAATAAATGGTGCCCAATCTTGGACCACTTTCCAAATAATGAAGAAAAAAGGGGTTATTAGGGCAAAGGAATACAAGGACCCATTAATTTATGAAGGTCAAGAGTCCACTCTCAAACCCCTCATTATAAGAAAATACACTTAAATTGTAACCTGCATATTGATAAAAGAAATAAGCTTGTAGCAACACTTTACAAAATTATAAAAAGATAACACTAACCATATTACTAGAAATATAAGACCTTCTCAAGGTCAAGGTCAGCCTGAAGGAACAGGCTTAAACTTCTGCTAAGAGTATAACATCCTAATTACAAAGAGGAGTTTGTATAATGCTGGACTTAAACTCACAGAGCCATAAAAACAACAGAGGTAGCAAATACACTAGAGCTTTGGAAGTTGGGGTGACCTTGTTGGAGAGATTGCATAACAGAAAAAAAAAAATATGGTCTGGGGCCCAAGTTCACTGTTGATACCGTATATTGAGTACAGTCCAACCTTCGGAATAAGCAGGAGGTAACTTACTTGCTAAGTCATATGAAATCTTTTTCTCACTTTTCAAGCTGATAACTGTATAACTATTATGTACAAAGCATACATAAACTAATATAAACATAACACATTAATAAGCAAAAGCAAGTGAGCTCTGGAGGGAGATAGAGTAAATATCATAAAACAGAGGCAATAGTTATGTGATACAATAATACATCAACTCCCTATAGACCTGTAAGCATGTCTAGAGTCCAGCTTTACCTAACCGACTCCACTTCTATCTGCTTTGAATATGTGCATGTCTTGAATCCAAAGAGCCAAAGTTGTGACCTGTAAGGAGTACAGTTTCAAATCCTGTTAACCTGCAAAGAATGTAGAAGTACCACTACTTGTTGGTTCAAAGGTATAGTAGGCTCTCCTGTAAATAATGAGCTCCAAGAAATCGTTACTGCTGAGATGAGTCTCGTGTAACAAGGTGTTATTTTGCACTTTGCCGACTTTCTGTGATAGTTTTTGAGACCTTACACTTTGATTCTTAGAGTAAGAGAGGCAGACAAACTTGTGCGATGCAGTGGAATTGTCAGTAGTAGTATTTGCATCATGAAGCTCACCAATGCTCAGGTTGAAAGGTGATGTTTCCATATTATCACTTCAGACTAATAGATCTTGTGGAGTCTCGTTCATCATAGAAAACAGGCTCTCCTACCCCTTAAAATGATTCTGTGGTATGTCCGTAACTTTTTGCTTCCACCAGTCAAACACAGCCATGATAAGTGAAACCATTTTGCGGGACACTGTCTTTTGAGGAGAGTTATTATAATCATATTGAGATGCAAGTTATTGAAACAAAGCATTAGTTAAGTGGCAGTCTAGACACAACTTCAATACCCAAATAACTTGAAGTGGGAAGCTGTGATCTCTTGGAAGGCTGCTGCCTGAGGTCTCAGCGATCCAGGTTCAGGTCTTGAGGATAACAAGTTAGATATTGGTCGGTTTCTAATCTTATGATACAACTGCACATATATGGATGCTTTCCCAATTCTGTATTATTCGGCGGAAAGGTGACACCGGGAGTCTCTGAAAATGTAGCTGTTCATGGCCACCTTTTGGACCTTCCCCCCATTTTGTGGAATTTTTATTCCTTAAGGTGTTAAAATTTAGACAATACATGAACATGAACACATACTGTATTTAATTGGATATGTGGAGTAGTTTACCCCTGATAATAAAACAATTACATTAAAAATTATGTTATTGCAAGTGTGTGGTGGGTGCTAGACATGAGGTTGAAAAAACACCTGCATATTTGATATGTGTGCTCAAGAAGCATGGGGCTTTCTTATTTGACATTTTTTTCTGCTTTCTCTATTTATCACTACATGCTTAAAAATATACTAACAATCGGCAAGATTACAAATTGTGCGATACGGCTACACCGCTAAATAATTGGCCATTGCGGGCGCAATATTCGGGTCTCCCATATTACAAGTCACAGTGGTAGGGCTATACCGCTAGCATTTTAACCTTTACACAACTCTCCATTCCGCACTCAATAAATGACTTTTCTGTGTGGAATTTTGAGGTCTCCCGTATTACAGGTTGTGCGGTCCGGCTATTACGCTAGCGTTATAGCTTATACCGCCATGATCCATTCGGCAATCTGAAACCAATAGTTATAGACTTTGCAAAACAAAAATGTTTCACAAAACTCATAACAAAAATGTTACAAAGAACACTAACACCCATAAGCTACACTATTAACCACTAAACCGCCATCCCCCGCATAGCAAATACTTTAATAAACCTATGAACCCCTAAATAAAAACCTAAGTCCAAAAAGGGGCATTTGTATGAGCATTGCCCTTAAAAAGGCACTAAGCTCTTTTGCGCTCATTAAAAAAAAAGAGTCTAATACTAACCCCAGAAAATGTGCTCACCGTTTGTCAGGGTTTTTTCCCTGCTCTGTTTGCCATGTGCTGCTGGCAGCCATTTTACTCACCTCTCTTGCTGACTCTGGTGCATACTGTGTGATGCTGCTCATTTCCTGCACTTCCTTTTATGGCCAGACTGGTGTACATCATCCATGTGAGACAGGATGCAGTCTCAGAATTGTGATGTCATCACTTATTATTTAAAGGACCTCTGTTCAGTATGCTTTGCCCTTGCGTTGTCTCAGACCTGGTTTGTTCCTGACTCTGCTGTTCTCCTTGTTCCTGATTCCGGCTCCTCTAACTTCTCGCTTTGGCTCCTGACTCAGCTTGTCTGACTATTTGCTTTGGCTCCTGACTCGGCTAGTCTGACTACCAGCTCTGGTTTTGATTCCTGGCTTGTTATTTGACTTGTGGACTTTTTTATTATTTTTGCTATTAATAAAGGTGTGATTATTTTTGCACTTCTCATCTCACTCTGATTCCTGGCATCCTGACATTATGCAAGGGCCATGAATTCTGATGGTGCTAATAATCCACCTTTACCTGCCATAATTTCCAGGAGGGATGAACAGGATCACCACTTGGATCAATTTGCACTAGCCCTGCAAGCCCTGCTGACTCGCACTGCACATTTGGACCAAAGTGTCCCGCAAGTTATAGCTGCTCCTGTTTCTGCTGCTGCACCACTCCTATCAGGAGCATGTCCGGCTCTGCACCTCTACCTCAGGGATATGGAGGCAATCCTAATCAGTGCAGAGGGTTTTTGAACCAGGTGGGCATTTACTTTGAGATGTTACCTCAAGCTAAGGTGGGATTTCTCATCTCATTACTCTCTGACACAGCTCTTGCCTGGGCTAATCCCTTTTGGGAGACTAATAAACCTGTGATTTCAAATTTCCTTGAATTTGTGGCCTCCTTTTGAAGGGTATTTGAAGTTCCGGCTCACTCCTCCTCTGCTGCTAAATAACTCATGTCCATTCAGCAAGGTACAAGATCTGTTGCTCAGTATGTCATAGAGTTCCGTACGCTTGCCGCAGAGGTAGGTTGGAACAATGAAGCCCTTGCTGCCGCCTTCTTTCATGGGCTCTCTGATGCGATTAAAGACAAAATTGCTGCCAGAGATTTACCAGAGGATCTCGAGGCATTGGTGTCTTTTTTGATCTTAATTGACATCAGACTCAGAGAGAGGCCCTCTTTCAAGGAGCGCTTGCGGAAGCCTCCTTTTCCATTGTTTCCTACGTGTTTGTTCCCCCCCATGCCTCCCTCTCCTTCCATGCCTCCTTGTTCCGAGTCACCAGGTACTGCTGAGCCGATGCAGTAAGGATTCACGCGTCTCTCCGTGGCGGAGAGGGCCTTTAGGAGGAGGGAGGGGCTCTGCCTCTATTGTGTCTTACAGGGCTACCTTTTGAAGTCTTGTCCTACACTATGCCGGGAAACGCTCACACCTAAGGTCCTGTCAGGGGCAGACCTTGGGTGGTTTATACTCGTCCCCAGAACTTTTGGTCACGGTTGTCCTTTCCTGTGTGGACTCCTCCATAGTCATCCAGGCTCTTGTTGACTCTGGTGCTGCTGGCTATTTCATTGACAGTGCTTTTGTATCAAAGCACTCCATTCCTGTTTTGCCTTGGTCCGTTCCGCTTGCTATTGAGGCCATTGATGGCAGACCCCTTCAGCCCGCACTTGTTAGTCACGAAACTGCTTCGTTATCCATGGATGTTTTGGGCTCTCCATTTTGAAACCCTCCAGTTCCAGGTGTTAAACTCTCCGAATTTTCCAGTTGTTCTGGGTTATCCCTGGCTCCAAAAGCACAATCACAGTCTCGACTGGCACAGGTCAGAAATTTTGTTGTGGTCTTCGCAATGTATTTCCACTTGTTTTTGGAAACCAGTTAAAGTCTTGTGCACTTCTTCGGTATCTCAATTGCCAGAGGAGTACCAAGAGTTTCTAGACGTTTTTGACAAGGTGTGTGCCGGCACGTTGCCTCCTCACCGGTCTTACGATTGTGCCATAGACCTGCAAACCCAGAGCCATTCCTCCTCAGGGCCGGGTTTACCCTCTGTCTGTTGCTGAGAATTGTGCTATGGAGGAGTATGTTGCCGATGCTCTGTCGCAGGGGATCATCCGCAAATCCTGCTGTCCTGCAGGGGCTGGCTTCTTCTTTGTGAAGAAAAAGGGTGGCGAGTTAAGACCATGCATCGATTATAGGGGTCTTAATTGTTTTACCATTAAGAATGCTTACCCTATTCTGATCATTACGGAACTCTTTGACCGCCTCAAGAGAGCTACGGTCTTTACTAAACTTGATTTGAGAGGAGCGTACAATCTCGTTAGGATCAAGGAGAGCCACAAATGGAAAACAGCATTTAACACCAGGAGCGGACATTATGAGTATCTTGTAATGCCCTTTGGCCTATGTAATGCTCCTGCTGTTTTCCAGGAATTTATTAACGATGTCCTACGAGATATGTTGCAACAGTGTGTTGTAGTGTACTTAGACGACATCCTCATACACTCACCCACACGTGAGGCTCATCGTTCTGATATTACACGGGTTCTTCAGAGACTAAGTGAGAACGGCCTGTTTTGTAAACTCGAGAAATGTGAGTTTCATCAGACTCAAGTAACCTTCCTAGGTTATGTTATCTCCATTGCAGGGTTCTCCATGGATCCTGACAAGTTATCTGCAGTTCTGCAGTGGCCTCACCCAGTTGGTCTTCGGTCTATTCAACATTTTTTGGGGTTCACCAATTCCTATAGAAAGTTTATTAAAAACTTTTCTTCCTTGGTCAAACCTATCACAGACATGACCCGCAAAGAGAATGATCCACTCCATTGGTCACCAACTGCCATTAAGGCCTTTGATAGTCTTAAGACTGCCTTTGCTGCCGCTCCAATTCTGTCTCATCCTAACCCTGTCCTGCCTTTCGTTCTTGAGGTTGATGCATCTGAGACTGGAGTAGGTGCCCTCTTGTCTCAACGTCCTACACCTGATGGTTCCTTGCATCCGTGAGGTTTCTTCTCTAAGAAATTGTCTCCAGCGGGGTGCAATTATGAAATTGGTGACAGGGAAATACTGGCCATAATTTTGGCACTCAAGGAATAGAGGCATATTCTCGAGGGTACTAGCGTGCCAGTGCTCATTCTTACTGACCACAAGAATTTAACTTATCTATCTGAAGCAAAACGCTTGTCGCCCCAACAGGCCAGATGGGTGCTATTTTTGTCTCGGTTTAATTATGTGGTCTCCTACCTGCCTGGTAGTAAGAATGTTAGGGCTGATGCCCTCTCTCGACAATTTTCGTCTCTGTCCAAGGAGGAGTCTGTACCTACTCCAGTTATATCTCCTGACCATATTTTGGCTACCATACGTACTAATTTGACTTCTCCCTTGGGGGAGGAGATCCTGGCTGCACAAACCAATGCACCTCCTGAGAAACCTAGTGGTAAGTGTTTTGTTCCTGAGAATCTTCGAACTAAACTTTGGCACACTTACCACTATCCTAAAGCCGCAGGTCACCCAGGCAAGAACCAAATTATTTGGTCTGTCACTCGACAATTCTGGTGGCCAGGTCTTCGTTCTGATGTTGCTGCGTATGTTGCCTCCTGCTCAGTTTGTGCACAGAATAAGACTCCTCGATGTCTTCCTGTGGGTCTTCTTCAATCTATTACTAATGGTGAGCGTCCTTGGACACATCTTTCCATGGACTTCATTGTCGAGCTCCCTGTTTCCAATGGCAATATCGTTATCCTTATGGTGGTTGACCGTTTTCTAAAATGTCACACTGCATTCCCTTGAAGAAGTTGCCTACCTCTAAGGAGCTTGCTTCAATTTTTGCCTGGGGGTTCTTCCCTTTACATGGTTTACCCAAGGAGATAGTGTTGAACTGGGGTAGCCAGTTTGTCTTCAGATTTTGGCGTTCCTTTTTTGCTCAAATGCTTCCTCCAAGTTATCCCCATTCATGGCAAATTATGGGTGTCAACCATCCTTGTTGCCTGATTCATTCATGTCTCAGGGTATTCTGGCTTTGGAGGAGCATCTCCGGCATCTCTGTTCCACATGGGTGCATATTCAGGATTGCCTTCATTGTTCGATGCAGCACCAAAAGTTCCAGTTTGTTGAGAGTTTGGCTGTCCTCCCACAACTTGAACCTTTGTATGCCTTCCAATAAACTGGCTCCCCGTTATGTTGGTCCTTTTCGAATACTCTGACGGGTCAATCCTGTTGCCTACACTCTTGATCTTCCTCCTGCAATGCGCATCTCCAATGTTTTTCATGTCTTTCTCTTGAAACCATTGGTTTGTAATCGGTTTACCACTGTTTTGCCTCGTTCCTGTCCTATCTTTGTTGACAACCATGAGGAGTATGAAGTCAGCAGCATTATTGACTCTCGCATGTCCATGGGCCGCGTACAGTATTTGGTACACTGGAGGGGCTACGGTCCGGAGAAGAGTTCATGTGTTCCCTCCTCTAACGTTCATGCTCCTGCCCTCCTCCGTGCCTTCCCCTGTTTCCCCAATAAGCCTTTTGTACTCCCGTGGGGGAGGGGTCGTTGAGGGGAGGGTACTGTCAGGGTTTTTTCCCTGCTTTGTTTGCTGCTGGCAGCCATTTTACTCACCTCTCTTGCTGACACTGGTGCATACTGTGTAATGCTGCTCATCTCCTGCACTTCCTTTTATGGCCAGACTGGTGTACATCATCCATGTGAGACAGGATGCAGTCTCAGAATTGTGATGTCATCACTTATTATTGAAAGGGCCTCTGTTCAGTATGCTTTGCCCTTGCGTTGTCTCAGACCTGTTTGTGAGAACTCCTGTGTATTTCCTGGCTGTCTGACGTCCCTGATCTCTGGCTTGTTCCTGACTCTGCTGTTCTCCTTGTTCCTGATTCCGGCTCGTCTAACTTCTTGCTTTGGCTCCTGACTCAGCTCGTCTGACTATTAGCTTTGGCTCCTGACTCGGCTCGTCTGACTACCAGCTCTGGTTTTGATTCCTGGCTTGTTATTTGACTTGTGGACTTTTTATTATTTTTGCTATTAATAAAGGTGTGATTATTTTTGCACTTCTCATCTCAGTCTGATTCCTGGCATCACAATTCCTGAAGTCCAGAAGTCCAGGCAGGGCAAAGTCTTGGCTGTTCAAATTAGACAATATGGTTTAACTATGAGAAATAAAGAGAAACAGAGGGGCGCCTCATGTGCAGTATCGTCAATGCGAAACACAAAATAAAGCAAATATAGCCAAATGAGTACTCACATACTCCAGAAGCACACTTATGTGCTAGTAGGGGCAGGCTGCAGAATTGAAAAGGTAGGAGAAATCCACTCAGTGAATAAAATATCCAAATTTATTAAAATAAGGCAGAAGTAGGTAGTAAATTTTTTTTATGCCTGATGAAACGGTCTGCGAACCGAGAAACGCGTCGCAACAATTGGGGGAACATTGGTCACCCGGTTATAAACTTTCTAATAGCAACTATTGTGTTGTGTTTTTTAAACTTTTTGTTTTTAATAAATTTGGATATTTTATTCACTGAGTGGATTGCTCCTACCTACCATCTGCCTCTACCGGTACATAAGAGATCTATAGAGAAAAGAGAAAACAGAAGTGCCACATGACCCAATATTGTTTGGTCCAAAACTTGTAGATCTTGAAATAAGAAACAGACTCAAATTTAGAAGAGCACCTCAATTAGTGCTAAATAGGCAGTCTGGGATCTATTCGGTCACCCAGAAGACCAACTTCCTGCACAGGAACTGATGTCTATGTGGACAGAGAAGAGACACAGGTGCCTATATGGCCTAGTATTGTTGGTACAAGTTGACAGAATCAAATAATGATAAGAGTGGTACTCACAATGTATAAAGCACCTCTTTTGATGCTATAGGAGCATGAAGGGATCAATTCAGTCACCCAACAGACTTGTTGCAAGGCATCCGGGTAGGTTCAGTGGTTCAGAGGATCCCAGAGTAGTCCAAGTGGTAAATATCCTCAGATAAAAAGGCAGAAAAATCCCAAAGAAAGAGCAGCAAGTGTTCAAATGCTAAAAAGACTTTATTAAAAATTATAAAATTACAGGCAACGCGTTTCTCAGCCAATGGCTGTTTCATCAGGCTTCAACTGTTCTGTTTTCTCTTTTCTCTATAGATTGCTGTTCCTGGATCCTGGCCTGGATCTTCACAGATAGCTGCCTAATCTCCTCTCCAGAGACTTTACAATAATTCTATTGCCTCATATTTGTCTATCTTAGGCAATGATACACACTTATAATATTTAATTAATTATTTCACATTATAATTGTATAACGACCTTTTTTGTAATTTTATATTTCTGTATTTTTGTTATATATATATATATGGATTAGTAATTGATGTTTATCACTAGTATCACTAGTTTTCTGAATTTTGTGATTTATTCTGTCATTCACAATTGACACTATTGGTAATTATTGTTTATATCCACATATTTACTTTTATCCTTTTTTATATTATATTCTCTGACACATTAGAAGACTTAGTCTCCAGTGTCTATATTTGTCTTAATCATTTAATTAATAGGGCGCCCCCTCACTTTTTTGTTGGACATAAGAGATCTATAGACTGATTTGAATATTTCAGCCAATAGGAATGCAATGGTATCCCAATATAAAGGGGGTACCTTGCATTTAAGTTTGAGTTTGCAGCAGACGATTTCATGAAGAGGAGGATACACGTTGCTGAAGACTGCTGCCGCTAAAGAGCACCAGTGCTCCAGAGGAGGACCAGCGCTCCGGATCTGCACAACGCCGAAGACCGATCTGCACCTCCAGGAAAAAGTTAGAAGATGGTGCCGTCCTGGAAAAAGATATTTGCAGCCTGGATGAAGACTTTGCTCCACCTGGACTTCCGGACTTCAGGAACGGTGAGTACATTTTCTGGGGTTAGTGTTAGTTTTTTTTTTATGTAAGAGCTGCCCATAGGGGGAATGGGTAGTTTAGGCTTTTTTAGACTTAGGTTTTTTATTTTGAGGGGTTGGTTGGGTGGGGGGGGTTACTGTTAGGGGGGACTTTGTCATTTTTTAGGTAAAAGAGCTGATTGCTTCAGGGCAATACCCTACAAAAGGCTCTTTTAAGGGCTATTGGTAGTTTATTGTTAGCTTAGGGCGTGTTTTTATTTTGGGGTGGCTTTTTTGTTTTATAGGGGTATTAGATTAGGTTTCATTTTTATTATTTTAGGTAATTTCATTTATTATTTTTTTGTAATGTTATTTTTTTTATTTTTTTGTAGTGTTAGGATTTTTTAATATTGTAATTTATTTTATTTTTATTTTTAAATAGTAATGTTAGGTAAATTTATAATTTAATCTTAGTTTTTTTTTATTTCACAGGTAAGTTTTTATTTATTTGAAGATAGTTATATTGTAAGTTTAATTTAAAGTTAGGGGGTGTTAGGTTTTGGAGTTAATAGTTTAATTTAGTGTGTTGCGATGTGGGGTCACGGTAGTTTAGGGGTTAATAGGTTTATTAAGTAGTAGCGATGTGAGGGGCCGGCGGTTTTGGGGTTTATAGGTTTATTATAGTAGTAGCAGTGGCGTATTTATGTTTTGTGCTGCGCTAGGCACTCAAAATTCTGCTGCCCCCCTATCAAAGGTTTTAGGCCTTTTTTCCACGTAATATTTGTTTGAGTCATTATGCAAAATGTTTTTGTTTTGTTTGTTTTTTTTAAGAACAATTAAAAAGAAAATGGGCTAGCAAAACACTTGCATACAAGTGGGTTGAATTGCATGCATCTCATACCATTTTCTCCTTGAGAGAAGGTAGAGAAAAGAAGGGGAGTGGAAAAAAGAGAGGGAAAGGAAAGCAGGAAGGGAGGGAGAGAGAGAGAGAGAAGATAAAAGTGGTGAGGGAAAGAAAAGGAGTGAAAGAAGGGAGCAAGAGAGGGAGTTTAGAGAAAGAAGGGAGGGAGGGAAAGAAGGGAGTGAGTTGATCGGCTCCAGAACGAATGAAATGGGGGGGGGGGGGCATTTTTTTTTCACGAGGGATAATGCATTTAAAAAGCATGTATGAGAGTCAAAATAAGAGCAGACCTACTGTGGCAGTCCAGGGGTTACATTTATCAGATCTCTGGCTGTGCAGGAGTTAGATTTGTTTATATTTCTGGAAGTGCAGCGGTTACATGTGTCATATCTCAAGGAGTATAGGGGTTACATTTATAAGATGTATGGCAGTGCCACAGCAGTTACATTTACCAGATTTATGGCAGTGCAGGGGTTACATTTGTCATATCTCAGGAATGTCTCCCACATATGACACAGCCAGTGGACACTGTTTGCATGTGTAGCTCTACCAATGACCCTACTAATGATCAAATAAGCTTTTATGTGACAATAAGTTTGAGTGCCAAGCAGTACATTACTTGTACAGATATTATTAATGATATTTACCAGCACACACACAGTATATACACACAAATAATATATATATATATATATATATACACACATACATATGCTCACATATATATATATATATATATATATATACACCCACAGTATATATATATATATATATATATATATATATACACACACACACACACACACACACACTGTGTGTATGTATGTATGTATGTATGTATGTATGTATATATATATATATATATACACACACACAAAAGGTATATCTCAGTAAATGAAAGCACTCTCAGGACTCAATAGTGGGTA
The DNA here is from genome assembly GCF_027579735.1 of Bombina bombina. NCBI lineage: Eukaryota > Metazoa > Chordata > Amphibia > Anura > Bombinatoridae > Bombina > Bombina bombina. Next base: position 1,302,790,925 of record NC_069499.1, read on the forward strand.
AAAAACCCCCAGTGTTTATTAACATTTCGGGGTTCACACAGACCCCTTCATCAGATGAAGGGGTCTGTGTGAACCCCAAAATGTTAATAAGCACTGTTTTTTTTTACCCACTACTGAGAAGTCCTGAGAGTGCTTTCATTTACTGAGATATACCTTTTCATGCTAGCACCCAGGCTGTTGACCCAGGAGGACAGGTTTACTTACAGGAGGAGTGTATATATATATATATATATATATATATATATAAAACAACATTTTAAATTAGGGGGAGATAAAAGGCGAGTTTAAAATCCTCCACTACGCACAAAATATAGAAAAAATAACTCATTGTGTAGTTCATTAACAAATCTAGACAGGCCCAGAGGTTTGTTTTCCCACAGAAAACCTCTGAATTACATTGTTTCCAATGCAGCAAAGGATTCTGGGTAAGATATGCAAATTAAGTATACAATGACACACCTTTTTACTTCAGTCTGCTTTTCATCAGGTTCCCTTTACGCCAAAGTATTGCTGTTCACACAGCTTATAAACTTAGCTAGGGTTAGTGCAGTGATTTATAACCATCCCAGGACAGACTGTTTCCTTTGCTGCATTGGAAACAATGTAATTCAGAGGTTTTCTGTGGGAAAACAAGCCTCTGGGCCTGTCTAGATTTGTTAATGAACTACACAATGAGTTATTTTTTCTATATTTTGTGCGTAGTGGAGGATTTTAAACTCGCCATTTATCTCCCCCTAATTTAAAATGTTGTTGTATTCTGCCTGCAATCAACTTCACCCAGCAGTGATTCTAACCTTCTCCCAGCTGATGAGTGGCAAAAACCACGAAACAGTCTGTCCTGGGATGGTTATGAATCACTGCACTAACCCTAGCTAAGTTTATAAGCTGTGTGAACAGCGATACTTTGGCGTAAAGGAAACCTGCTGAAAAGCAGACTGAAGTAAAAAGGTGTGTCATTGTGTACTTAATTTGCATATCTTACCCAGAATCCTTTGCTGCATTGGAAACAATGCAATTCAGAGGTTTTCTGTGGGAAAACAAGCCTCTGGGCCTGTCTAGATTTGTTAATGAACTACACAATGAGTTATTATATATATATATATATATATATATATATATATATATATACAGTGTATATGTATATACACACATATATATATATATACACACACAAACAATATATATATACACACATTGTATGTATTGTGTGTATGTATGTATGTGTGTGTGTAAATATATATATATATATATATATATATATAAAATAAAACAACCTTGGGGACAAATAGGAGATGTTTTGAAACATGTAAATAATAAACATAAGGCTATTTCACTCATTGTCCCACAGCTACATTTGAAGTGTGTGTATTTGAGCACCTATAATCTGACACACATTTTACACTGATCACTGCAGATAAAGCAGGCACAATGCACACTTGTTTTGTGTGACCTGCAGTGGGGAAACCAAGGAATTCCCAATTTGCTTCTTTATCTGTGGCTGCCAGGATATAAAGCACAATAGGGAAGGGATACTACTCTCACAAACACATTGGTTATATGGCTGTGTTTTCACAAACTTACTTCTGCCTTCCCTCTCACTGACTGTTAGCTTTTCCCAGCACTTCCTGCAGAGGTCTGATGATGTCATCATCTCACTTCAGCTCCCTAGTAAGTGGGCTAGCAGGAGGAGGGGCATTGCAAGCCCTAGGTTAACTGTGAGAGCACCAGCAGGGAAATGCAACTTTATTTGTTATCTGGTTGTAAATATAGGAGAGTAAAGAGATTAGCTGGGCCCTCCTAAGTGGTGGATCTCCAGGGTCCATTGGGCGCAAATGGTTTATGCGACATTTGGGACCCGTCACTTTTAAAATGTAAATTATTTTTTTTAAATCACTTATTTATTTATTTTTGCCCTGGGGGGCACAGCATACCATTTGGGTGGGCATTGCCCCCCAATGCCCCCCCTTGGAGCCGACCCTGGAGGGAGTGAGTTGAGGAAGGGAGGGAGAAAGTGAAAGAAGGGAGAGAGGGAGGGAAAGAAGAATACACTTTGAAACAATCACTTCCCTTTACATACAACAACATACATTAATTACCATTATTCAGAAACAATCACTTCCCTTTACATACAACAACATACATTAATTACCATTATTCAAGTAATAAAACTTTTTAAGTGTCCGTTTCCTATTTACTCCGTGGGTTCATGAATGCAGAGAAAGCTAGTTATTAGTAACTAACATACATTAGCACTGAGAGTTTATGATTAGACATCACACGCTGATCTAAGCAGTGCACAGACACATCCAGTCTGTTTTACTAAGACCTGCTATAAGCACTGCACTCGCAGACCCACCACAGCTGATAAGGGGAGGCAGCATATCGGCACAAGGTCTTTTCCTCCAGCTTCACCTTGTAAACATATCCCTGGGCAAGTTTCTCACCAAGAACGCTTCCACTGCAAAAATGGCCGCGGCTCTAAATGAAGCAATGGTTTAAAGGAGCACTGCCTGTAAAGAGCGACCTTAATCAGCGCATGTGACTTGTCTTCTCTGTAAAAGCCTGCACTTTATCGCTCACTATACTGTGTGCTTGCTTTTAGAGAGAGGATAGGACAGATGTGCTGCCCATCTCAAACCTGCTGCCCTAGGCACCGGCCTTGTTGTTCAAGGCCATAATACGCCCCTGAATAGTAACAATGTGGGGGGCGGCGGTTTAGGGGTTAATAGGTTTATTTAGATGTTAGCGATGCGGGGGCAGCAGGTTAGGGGTTAATTATTTTATTTTGTGTCAGCAATGTCAGGGGGCGGCAGATTAGGGGTATTTAGACTAGGGGTTTATGTAAGGTGGTTAGGATTTTTTACTTAACCCCTTAACGACCAAGGACGTACGCCAGACGGAAGCGCGCATGGGAGCGCGTGCGTGCATGGGGGCGGCGGGTGGGCGCGTGCGGGAGCAGGAGGGAACCGCTACACTGCAGAAAAACAAAGTTAATAAAAGTAAAAAAAAAAACATTTAAAAAAAAAATGAAATAATCATCTAAGGGATCTGGAAGGGGCGGGGGGTTGGTCTTGGGGTGGGGGGAAGCTACACTACAGAAAAGAGCAATTAAAAAAACAAAACATACTTTTTTCACTAAACTGGGTACTGGCAGACAGCTGCCAGTACCCAAGATGGCGCCCATTAAGGCAGAGGGGGAGGGTTAGAGAGCTGTTTGGTGGGGGATCAGTGAGGTTGGGGGTAAGGGGGGATCCTACACAGCAGCATATGTAAATATGCTAAAAAAAAAAAAAAGCCCAAATATAGCTTTTATTTTAGTACTGGCAGAGTTTCTGCCAGTACTTAAGATGGCGGGGACAATTGTGGGGTGGGGGAGGGAAGAGAGCTGTTTGGGAGGGATCAGGGGGTCTGATGTTTCAGGTGGGAGGCTGAGCTCTACACTAAAGCTAAAATTAACCCTGCAAGCTCCCTACAAACTACATAATTAACCCCATCACTGCTAGCCATAATACACGTGTGATGCGCAGCGGCATTTGGCGGCCTTCTAATTACCAAAAAGCTAAGCCAAAGCCATATATGTCTGCTATTTCTGAACAAAGGGGATCCCAGAGAAGCATTTACAACCATTTGTGCCATAATTGCACAAGTTGTTTGTAAATAATTTCAGTGAGAAACCTAAAGTTTGTGAAAAAGTTTGTGAAATAGGGAACGTTTTTTTTATTTGATCGCATTTGGCGGTGAAATGGTGGCATGAAATATACCAAAATGGGCCTAGATCAATACTTTGGGTTGTCTACTACACTACACTAAAGCTAAAATTAAGCCTACAAGCTCACTACAAGCTACCTAACTAACCCCTTCACTGCTGGGCATAATACACGTGTGGTGCGCAGTGGCATTTAGCGGCCTTCTAATTATCAAAAAGCAATGCCAAAGCCATATATGTCTGATATTTCTGAACAAAGGGGATCCCAGAGAAGAATTTACAACCATTTAAGCCATAATTGCATAAGTTGTTTGTAAATAATTTCAGTGAGAAACCAAAAGTTTGTGAAAAAATTTGTGAAAAAGTGAACGATTTTTTGTATTTAATCGCATTTGGCGGCGAAATGATGGCATGAAATATACCAAAATGGGCCTAGATCAATACTTTGGGATGTCTACTAAAAAAAAAATATATACATGTCAATGGATATTCAGAGATTCCTGAAAGATATCAGTGTTCTAATGTAGCTAGCGCTAATTTTGAAAAATAATGGTTTGGAAATAGCAAAGTGCTACTTGTATTTATGGCCCTATAACTTACAAAAAAGCAAAGAAGATGTAAACATTGGGTATTTCTAAACTCAGGACAAAATTTAGAAACTATTTAGCATGGGTGTTTTTTGGTGGTTGTAGATGTGTAAGATTTTGGGGGTCAAAGTCAGAAAAAGTGTTTTTTTTTCCATTTTTCATCATATTTTATATTTTTTTTTATAGTAAATTATAAGATATGATGAAAATAATGGTATCTTTAGAAAGTCCATTTAATGGCGAGAAAAACGGTATATAATATGTGTGGGCACAGTAAATGAGTAAGAGGAAAATTACAGCTAAATACAAACACCGCAGAAATGTAAAAATAGCCTTGGTCCCAAATGGAAAGAAAATGGAAAAGTGCTGTGGTCATTAAAGGGACACTGAACCCAATTTTTTTCTTTTGTGATTCAGATAGAGCATGAAATTTTAAGCAACTTTCTAATTTACTCCTATGATCAAATTTTCTTCATTCTCTTGCTATCTTTATTTGAAATGCAAGTATGTAAGTTTAGATGCCGGCCCATTTTTGGTTAACAACCTGGGTTGTTCTTACTGATTGGTGGATAAATTCATCCACCAATAAAAAAGTGCTCTCCACAGTGTTCTGAACCAAAAAAAAAAAAAAAAGCTTAGATGCATTCTTTTCAAATAAAGATAGCAAGAGAACGAAGAAAAATTAATAATAGGAGTAAATTAGAAAGTTGCTTAAAACTGCATGTTCTATCCGAATCAAGAAAGAAAAAAATTTGGGTTCAGTGTCCCTTTAACTTTCTTTTCCCCATAGACATCAATGGGGTTGCGTTACAGTGATCGCCATTCCGCTATCGATGTCTATGGGGGAAAACGTGCATTGGCACGTCAAGTAAGGCCTTGGCTTTTTTGCGGTGTGGAGCATAACGCACCATACTGCACAACAAAATAAGGTTTCCCTGTAACTTGTAATGGCAGGGCAATGGAAAGTGTGATACAGCGCTTTTGTTTGCCTTATTTACGCACAGGGTTTAGCGCACAATTTTTTATCTTGGTGAATATTAGTAATACGTAATAATATATAATGATAATCATCATAATAATACATTTTAGTTTTATTATAGGGTTTTTATTTTGGAATGAGCTTCTTTTTAAGAGGACTTTAGTTAGTGTTTTTTTTTGTGTAACTTGGGTTTGGGTGTTAAGTTAGGGGTCTTGGAGGTTTACCTATTAGGTACTTAAAGGGACAGTCTAGTCCAAAACAAACTTTCATTATTCAGATAGGGCATGTAATTTTTTTAAAAATTCAAATTTACATCTATCACCAATTTTGCTTTGTTCTCTTGGTATTCTTAGTTGAAAGCTAAACCTAGGAGGTTCTGATGCTAATTTCTAAGCCCTTGAAGGCCGACACTTATCTCAGGGCATTTTGACAGTTTTTCACCACTAGAGGGTTCATGTGTTTCATATAGATAACACTGTGCTCATGCACATGGAGTGCCTAGGAACCAGCACTGAATGGCTAAAATTCAAGTCTGTCAAAAGAACTGAAATAAGGGGGTAGTCTGCAGAGCCTTAGATACAAGATAATCACAGAGGTAAAAAGTGTGTTAATATAACTGCGTTGGTTATGCAAAACTAGGGAATGGGTACAAAAAGGGATTATCTATCTTTTAAAACAATAAATATTCTGGTGTTGACTTTACCATTAAGTAGTGTAGGGATAGTTTGCGTTTGGGGGTTGTGGCAGTTTAGTAGTTAATAGGTTAGGGGGTTTATTGCATTGTGTGGTTGTGGCGGTTTTGGGCTTAATAGGTTAGGGGGTTTCTTGCATTAGGGAATTGTGGCAGTTTAGGGTTAAATAGGTTAGGAAATTTATTGTGTTGGGCTATTGGCAGTTTAGGGGTTACGTAGTGTAGGGCTAGTTTGCGGTGGTCGGTTATGTCAATTTAAGGGTACATATGTATATTTATTATACATGATGCTGCTTGGAATTTTTCACCAGCATAGTGAACAATTGCAATGTAAAGTTAAATTTTGCCTTTTAAAATTAGTCGGCACTTTTGCATATTTTGCAGGTTTTCTTGACATCGCATCGGATCCCTTTTGAATATATATTATCTTATTGCAGAACTTTTGATCATCAGGGCATGGAACAGAGTCTGCCAGTATGCTTTTTTTAGGTTTTTCATTATTATTATTATTTTATATTAGTATTATTTTTTCACAACTCCCTGATTCCTCCAGCTCTTTAACTCTCCCCCTACCACTTGTGGCGGCCATCTTAGAGTTTTTTTTCCTTAATATTTTATGCAGTAGTGTATTAGTCCCTCCTACCTCCTCTCCTCACAGCAATAATTTTGTAGCCCCCCCCATCTGATTTGACATTTATTCTGTAGTATAGCATCCCATCCCTCTCCCTTTCAAACTTTGTTTATAGAGATTAGAATCCTGCCCTCCATCCTCCTCCCGGCCCTCCATCCCCCTCTCTCCCCTCTCAACTGTTGGGCTGCCCTTACTGTTACTGTTTTTTACAATAACCGTGTGATCAATGTGATTTGCTAACACATCGATCACATTACCGCCCTGGGCTCTGACTGACCCTGCTTTAGTTGTGAGGCATGTTTTGTTGATGCAGGCAGGTGAGGGAATATGGGGGATCCCCTGTGAGCCTGCAAAAATGGATGGTCATACCATTTTGTTATTAGGGTTCTTAAGACCCATTTTTTTGTGACGTAATGGTACATCCATTTAGCTGAAGGGGTTAAACAGCTTTCCAATTTACTTCCACTATCAATTTGTTCTCAGTCTCTTTATATGTACACTTTCTGGTTCACCAGTTCACAGTGTATACATACATATATTAGACTTTCATTTAAAAGAAATTAAATAAGGCACCACAAAGTGTTTCAGTATATAGAAGTTGAAAAAAAAAAAAAAGCGTTTCCACTTACATGCAGAGAAGCACTACGTAAGTGCTATTCACACCGGTTGGATCGCAAGAGTAACCCGGTTAACTTGCCTCCCATCCCAGGAACAAGACACTCGTCTATCCGGTGGTTCAACCCGGTCACCTGGTCTCTCGGACTCAAATGTATGGTGCGGTCAGGTAGGCAGCTTACAAAAGCTCAAGCAAGGTTGCAAAGTAGCATAAAAAACATAATTTATGTAAAAACTTACCTGATAAATTAATTTCTTTCATATTGGCAAGAGTCCATGAGCTAGTGACGTATGGGATATACAATCCTACCAGGAGGGGCAAAGTTTCCCAAACCTCAAAATGCCTATAAATACACCCCTCACCACACCCACAATTCAGTTTAACGAATAGCCAAGTAGTGGGGTGATAGAAAAAGGAGTAAAAAGCATCAAAAAAGGAATTGGAAATATATTTGTGCTTAATATAAAAAAACATAACCACCATAAAAAGGGTGGGTCTCATGGACTCTTGCCAATATGAAAGAAATTAATTTATCAGGTAAGTTCTTACATAAATTATGTTTTCTTTCATGTAATTGGCAAGAGTCCATGAGCTAGTGATGTATGGGATAGTAATACCCAAGATGTGGTACTCCACAGAAGAGTCACTAGAGAGGGAGGGATAAAAATAAAAACAGCCATTTTCCGCTGAAAAAATTAAATTCACATCCCAAAAAAAGTTTTTCTCATAATTGAAAAGAAAAAACTTAAAACATAAGCAGAGGAATCAAACTGAAACAGCTGTCTGAAGAACTTTTCTACCAAAAACTGCTTCCGAAGAGGCAAATACATCAAAACGTTAGAATTTAGTAAATGTGTGCAAAGAAGACTAAGTTTCTGCTTTGCAAATCTGATCAACTGAAACTTCATTCTTAAAAGCCCACGAAGTGGAAACTGATCTAGTAGAATGAGCTTTGATTCTCTGAGGCCGGGCCTAACCCGACTCCAAATAAGCCTGATAAATCAAAAGCTTTAACCAGGATGCCAAGGAAATGCCAGAAGCTTTCTGACCTTTCCTAGAACCAGAAAAGACAACAAATAGACTAGAAGTCTTCCCGGAATCTTTAGTAGCTTCAACATAATATTTCAAAGCTCTTACAACATCCAGAGGATGTAAGGATCTCTCCAAAGAATTCTTAGGATTAGGACACAAAGAGGGGACAACAATTTCCCTATTAATGTTGTTAGAATTCACAACTTTAGGTAAAAATGTAAATGAAGTCCGCACAACTGCCAAATCCTGATGGAAAATCAGAAAAAAAGACTCACAAGAAAGAGCCGATAATTAGGAAACTCTTCTAGCAGAAGAGATAGCCAAAAGGAACCACTCTGGACAGCACTTTTTTATTGGTGGATGAATTTATCCACCAATCAGCAAAGACAACCCAGGTTGTTCACAAAAAATGGGCCGGCATCTAAACTTACATTCTTGCATTTCAAATAAAGATACCAAGAGAATGAAGAAAATTTGATAATAGGAGTAAATTAGAAAGTTGCTTAAAATGTCATGGTCAATCTGAATCACAAAAGAAAATTTTTGGTTACAGTGTCCCTTTAAGGATATTAATTGTGATATCCTTGTATAATCCCTGCACCATTGATTCAGCATACAAAGCTCAAGAGGTCTCATATGAAAATGAGCAAAGGCGATCGCGTCCGATGCTGCAGTCATGAGACCTAAAACTTCCATGCACATAGCCACTGAAGGGAATGATTGAGACTGAAGGTTTCGACAAGCTGAAACCAATTTTATTCGTCTCTTGTCTATTAGAGAAAGTGTCATGGACACTGAATCTTTCTGGAAACCTAAAAAGGTGACCCTTGTCTGAGGACTCAAGGAACTTTTTGGTAAATTGATCCTCCAACCATGTCTTTGAAGAAACAACACTAGTTGATTTGTGTGAGATTCGGCAGAATGTAAAGATTGAGCTAGTACCAAGATATCATCCAAATAAGGAAACAACGCAATACCCTGTTCTCTGATTACAAAAAATAGGGCACCAAGAAGAACCTTTGAAAAAAATCTTGGAGCTGTCATTAGGCCAAATGGAAGAGCGACAAATTAGTAATGGTTGTCTAGAAAAGAGAATCTCAGAAACCGATAGTGGTCTGGATGAATCAGAATATGAAGATATACATCCTGTAAGTCTATCGTGGACATATAATGACCTTGCTAAACAAAAAGCAGAATAGTCCTTATAGTCACCATTTTAAAAATTGGCACGATTCAAAATTTTCAGATCCAGAATTTTATTTCTTCGGGAAAATGAATAGATTTGAATAAAACCCCAGACCCTGTTCCAGAAACGAAACTGGTATAATTACCCCTGAAAGCTCTAGATCTAAAACATACTTCAGAAAAGCCTGAGCCTTCACTGGATTTGCTGGAACGTGTGAGAGAAAAAATCTTCTCACAGGAGGTCTTACTCTGAATCATATTCGATACTCTTGAGAGACAATACTCTGAATCCATTGATTTTGGATAGAATCTGCCAAAATGTTTTGGAAAAAACTTTAATCTGCCCCCCACCAGCTGAGCTGGAATGAGGGCTGCACCTTCAGGCGGACTTGGGGGCTGGCTTTGGTTGCTTAAAAGGCTTGGATTTATTCCAACTTGAAGAAGGTTTCCAATTGGAACCAGATTCTTTGGGGGAAGGATTAGCTGTCTGTTCCTTATTCTGTCGAAAAGAATGCAAATTATTAGAAGCTTTAGATTTACCCATAGGTCTTTAATCCTGAGTTAAAAAACTCCCTTCCCCCCAGTGACAGATGAAATAATTGAATCCAACTGAGAACCAAATAAATTGTTACCTTGAAAAGAAAGAGATAGTAATCTAGACTTAGATACCATGTCAGCATTACAATATTTGAGCCACAAAGCTCTTCTGGCTAAAATAGCTAAAGACATAGATCTAACATCAATTTTGATGATATCAAAAATAGCATCACAGATAAAATGATTAGCATGTTGAAGCAAGCAAACAATGCTAGACAAATCAGGATTTGTTTCCTGTTGCGCTAAACTTTCCAACCAAAAAGTTGATGCAGCTGCAACATCAGCCATGGATATAGCAGGCCTAAGAATGTAACCAGAAAAGAAATAAGCTTTCCTTAGATAAGATTCAAGTTTCCTATCTAAAGGGTTCTTAAAATAAGTACTATCTTCCATAGGAATAGTTGTACGTTTGGCAAGAGTAGAAATAGTCCCATCAACTTTGTTTTCCCCCCCCCAAAACTCCAATCTAACTGCTGGCAAAGGATACAACTTTTTAAACCTAGAAGAAGGAATAAAAGAAGTACCAGGCCTATTCCATTCCTTTGAAATCATATCAGAAATAGCATCAGGAACTGGAAAAACCTCTGGAGTAACCACAGGAGGTTTATAAACAGAATTTAAACATTTACTAGTTTTAGTATCTAGAGGACTAGTTTCCTCAATATCCAAAGTAATCAACACCTCTCTTAACAAGAAATGAATATACTCCATCTTAAAGAGATAAGTAGATTTGTCAGTGTCAATATCTGAGGTAGGATCTTCTGAACCAGATAGATCCTCATCAGAGGAGGATAATTCAATATGTTGTCGTTCATTTGAAATTTCATCAACTTTATGAGAAGTTTTAAAATACCTTATTACGTTTATTAGAAGGTGGAATAGCAAAGTCTTCTGAATTGCATCAGCAATAAAATCTTTTATATTCACAGGGATATCATGTACATTAGCTGTTGAAAGAACAACAGGCATTGTACTAGTACTGATGGATACATTCTCTGCATGTAAAAACTTATCATGACAACTATTACATACTACAGCTGGTGATATAATCTCCGCTAATTTACAACAGATACACTTATCTTTGGTAGAACTGTTATCAGGCAGCAGGGTTCCAACAGTGGTTTCTGAGACAGGATCAGATTGAGACATCTTGCCATTACATGAATTACATGATGCAATCATCCAATCGGATTGAAGTTCAATCCGATTGACTGATCCAATCAGCCAATCGGATTGAGCTCGCATTCTATTGGCTGATTGGAATCAGATTTTTCCTACCTTAATTCCGATTGGCTGATAGAATCCTATCAGCCAATCTGAATTCAAGGGACGCCATCTTGGATGATGTCATTTAAAGGAACCTTCATTCGGTGTTAGGACGTCGATGGATGAGGATGGCTCTGCGTCGGCTGGATTCAAGATGGCTCCGCTCCGGTTGATTGAAGATAGAAGATACTGCTTGGATGAAGACTTCTGCCGCTTGGAGGACCTCTTCTGCTCGGATTCGATGAAGAATTCTGGACAGATCGGATGACCGCTTGTGCCCGGCTGGGTGAAGACGGCTCAAGGTAGGGTGATCTTCAAGGGGGTAGTGTTAGGTTTTTTTAAAGGGGGATTGGTTGGGTTTTAGAGTAGGGTTGGGTGTGTGGGTGGTGGGTTTTAATGTCTTGGGGGTTGTATTTCTTTTTTTTTCTTCAGGTAAAAGAGCTGATTACTTTGGGGCAATGCCCTGCAAAAGGCCCTTTTAAGGGCTATTTGTAATTTAGTTTAGTGTAGGGAATTTTATTATTTTGGGGGGCTTTTTTATTTTATTTTATTAGGGGGCTTAGATTAGGTGTAATTAGTTTAAACTTCTTGTGATTTTTTTTATTTTCTGTAATTTAGTGGGTTTTTTTTTGGTACTTTAGTTAATTTTAGTTAATTGTATTTAATGTTAGGTAATTGTAGTTAATTAATTTAATTTATTTAATGATAGTGTAGTGTTAGGTGTAATTGTAAATTAGGTTAGGATTTATTTTACAGGTAATTTTGTAGTTATTTTAGCTAGGTAGCTATTAAATAGTTAATAACTATTTAATAGCTATTGTACCTAGTTAAAATAAATACAAAGTTGCCTGTAAAATAAATATAATTCCTAAAATAGCTACAATGTAATTATTAATTATATTGTAGCTATCTTAGGGTTTATTTTATAGGTAAGTATTCAGTTTTAAATAGGAATAATTTATTTAATTCTGGGAATATTTATGTAGATTAATTTAAATAATATTTAAGTTAGGGGGGTGTTAGGGTTAGACTTAGGTTTAGGGGTTAATTCATTTAATATAGTGGTGGCGGTGTAGGGGGGGCAGGATAGGGGTTAATAAATATAATGTAGGTGGTGGCGGCGGGCTCCGGGTGCGGCGGTTTAGGGGTTAAACAATTTATTTAGTTGCGGCGGGATCCGGGATCGGCAGGATAGGGGTTAATAACTTTATGTAGGTGGCAGGGGTATAGGGGTGGCAGATTTGGGGTTAATAAGTATAATGTAGGTGGCGGCGGGGTCCGGGAGCGGCGGTTTACGTGTTAATATATTTATTATAGTTGCGGCGGGGTCCAGGAGTGGCGGTTTAGGGGTTAATAAGTTTATTTAGTTGCGGGGGGCTCCGGGAGCGGCGGTTTAGGGGGTAAAACAGTATAGTATAGTGTGGGTGCTTAGTGACAGGGTAGCAAGAAAGCTGCGAAGAAGCCGATGAGCAGCGAGATCGATGACTGTTACTTAACAACAGTCCGCTGCTCATCATACCATACTTGGTGCACGGCTTTTTGACAGCTTTCTTGATAAATTTGGCGAATGTATTCAGGTCCGCGGCGGCGATGTTAGGCGAGCTTAGGCGAGCGTATTGGGGCCGGCGAATGCAGGTAAATACGGAGCTTGATAACTAGAGGCCAATGTATCTAGCAATACGTTTCTTGGTAATGTACCGTTTCATCAGGCTGATACTACATTTACAAACTTGCTACTTTTAATACAAATCTAAGCCAATCAAAAAAGGGGTTACACTCCCTGATGTCATGCAATGTATCAATAAAATATAAATTTTGTATTGTATTTTGCGGCATAAAATCAAATCGATACATAATAAAAACATATTCAATCATACAATCGCTTCACATCCAGTATATACATAATCAAACAAAATATCATCTTATATACATCTGATCGCTCAAACAAGTTGTTTAAATGACGATCGCCATACAATGTAATTTTAGGTTTTATTGTGAAGTGGACGGCCAAACACTTGAGGAGAATAGCCTGGCATAACACCTAATAGACCCTTTTGGGTTCATTTTGGTGTATATTGGACTCTAAAGATGATATATTTTATCATTATTACACTATTGCACCATTTTACATTTGTATATACTATTAATATTTGTACATATTTTTTCATACACTGTAGTGAGCACACCTAGTGATCACCTAGAGGATAGTGATCAAGACTGTAATTTGATGGTTGTCACATGATGCCACATCTTTGAAATTTCTACTGCTCATTTGCAATTTAGAGTGGGCGGAACTACCATTCGTGCAGCATGTCCAGTGGCATCAGGGCCCAGGTGCTAGGGAGGCCCATAACAGCCAGTTTATTCATAGGTGTGCACCCATGTGGTCATTATCATCATTATATATATATATATATATATATATTCTCTCAAAATAATTATACAAAGAAGCATGTTTACTTATTACTTGAGTTACCTTCAGGGGGACCTAAAATTTGTTTTGCACCGGTACCCTCTACTGTATCAATTGTATAATCCTACTGCATTTAGTAGTCATTTGTTTGAATGAAGACATAGGTCCCTATTTATTAACCTGTAAAATATTTTTTGAGTCCCTTTGATGCAGGCTCACTTACGTAATTCTGCCCTGCATGTTAAAGAGACAGTATGCTGTAAAATTGTTTTTCCCTTAATGTGTTTCCAATGACTTGTTATACCAGCAGCAGAGTATAAAATGTATGATAAATTTCCCCTTTTGGTTTATTTTGTACATGAAATAGCAGTTTTTTTTCTTTGATACCACAACCCATCAAAATAGGTTGAACTTGCAGTGAAATCAAATCTCTTTCAAAGAAGCAGTGTTTTATTGTGATAAATTTGAAATGTTCTCAATTTGCCTGTCCCCTGTGTCATGTGACAGCTATCAGCAAATCACAGACTCATATATGTATACACAGTGAACTCTTACAAATGTTCAGTAGGAACTGGTCCTCAGAAAGTGTGCATTTAAAAAAGATTATGCACAATTTTACAATAGAAGTAAATTGGAAAGTGTTTTTTTTAATTGTGTGCTCCATATTAATCATAAAAGAATGTTGTGTTTTTTTTTAATGTAGTGTCCATTTAAGAAGCAGGGGTCTGTCACCTCAGATGTATGAAACAATAAAGAATGCCTATGTTTATATCCAATTTCTGGACAGTTGTTTCCATGAATCAATAACTTATTTTATTCCTTATGGTGTGTAGTGGAAAAGTGTTGGTTTATAACTATATATAATTGGTGCTGGAATATTCATGGGGCTATGTCTTTTTACAAAAACATTTACTTTCTGTGACATAATGGAATTTGTTAGAGTTATATTGCATATAGTAAAATAAATGTATTCTTATGTATTCTATATTTTGCATTGTTCCGTAATCCAAAAATTAAACTACTGTATAAAACTCATCAGATGAAAGCTGAATTGGTGTTGAGAAAATAATTTATAGTTCCTGTGTACATGTGCATCTAGTGTCAGAAATAGTCCAAAGGCATAAGGATCAAAAAACAGTAGTAAAATGTCTCAAACTCTTATTTCCTTTGTATGATACATTTTTTGACTACTTTAACTTACTCTAGATTAAATCTAACATTTGAATATGCAAAACGTAACATTAAGATGTAACATTGGGCCCTGTTTGTAAAGCTTCAAAAGCAGCATTGGGGCCCGAGCGTTTCAGGCTTGCTTGAAATGCTAGTTAAGTTAGTAGCTGCAGTCTTAAAGGACCACTGAAGTCAAAATTAAACTTTCATGATTCAGATAGAGCACACAATTTTAAATAACTTTCCAGTTTACATACAATGGGGGGTAGTTATCAAGCCGTCAACCTCAAATACGCTGAAATTCCGCAGCGTATTTGTGGTGAGGCTGATACGCCTTAGTTATCAAAGGCTCGAGTCCGGCAAAAGTAGAATTTTGTGACGTAAGCTTCGATCCGCCGGACTCAGTCCGACACAGATCAATTCTTACGTCACTCCAGATGTTCCGCACACAAGTGCGGTACATTCTCACTACTTTTGCTAGTTATCAAATGACTAGCAGGTACGCTCGGCACTTTTACGGCCCAGCGTACCTGGTTTTCAATCCGCCGCCCCTGGAGGCGGCGGATCCCATAGGAATCAATGGGAGTCTGACCATAGCGAAAGTACAAGTTCGCTGCTGACAGACATCCCATTGATTTCTATGGGAGCTGTCTGCACCTAACACCCTAACATGTACCCCGAGTCTAAACACCACTAATCTGTCCCCCTTACACCGCCGCAACTAAATAAAGTTATTACCCCCTAAACCGCCGCTCCCGGAGCCCACCGCAAGCTACTCTATACATATTAACCCCTAAACCGCCACTCCCTGAACCCGCCGCAACCTATATTAAATGTATTAACCCCTATCCTGCCCCCCCTACACCGTCGCCACCTATAATAAATGTATTAACCCCTAATCTGCCCCCCCTACACCGTCGACACCTATAATAAATTTATTAACCCCTATCCTGCCCCCCACTACGCCGCTGCCACTGTAATAAAATTATTAACCCCTAAACCTAAGTCTAACCCTAACGCCCCCCTAACTTAAATATTAATTAAATAAATCTAAATAATATTTGTATTATTAACTAAATTAATCCTATTTAAAACTAAATACTTACCTTTAAAATAAACCCTAATATAGCTACAATATAAATAATAATTATATTCTAGCTATCTTAGGATTTATTTTTATTTTACAGGCAACTTTCAATTTATTTTAACTAGGTACAATAGCTATTAAATAGTTATTAACTATTTAATAGCTTACCTAGCTAAAATAAAGAGAAATTTACCTGTAAAATAAATCCTAACCTAAGTTACAATTACACCTAACACTACACTACACTTTAATAAATTATTCCTATTTAAAACTAAATACTTACCTGTAAAATAAACCCTTATATAGCTACAATATAAATAATAATTATATTGTAGCTATCTTAGGATTTATATTTATTTTACAGGTAACTTTGTATTTATTTTAGCTAGTTAGAATAGTTATTAAATAGTTATTAACTATTTAATAACTACCTAGCTAAAAGAAATACAAAATTACCTGTAAAATAAATCCTAACCTAAGTTACAATTAAACCTAATACTACACTATCATTAAATTAATTAAATAAACTACCTACAAATAACTACAATTAGATACAATTACATAAACTAACTAATGTACAAAAAATAAAAAAAGCTAAGTTACAAAAAATAAAAAAATAAGTTACAAACATTTTACAAATATTACAACAATTTTAAGCTACTTACACCTAATCTAAGCCCCCTAATAAAATAACAAACCCCCCCAAAATAAAAAAATGCCCTACCCTATTCTAAATTAAATAAAGTTCAAAGCTCTTTTACCTTACCAGCCCTTAAAAGGGCCTTTTGTGGGGGCATGCCCCAAATTTCAGCTCTTTTGCCTGTAAAAGAAAAATACAACCCCCCCAACATTAAAACCCACCACCCACATACCCCTAATCTAACCCAAACCCCCCTTAAAATAACCTAACACTAATTCCCTGAAGATCATCCTACCTTTAGTTGTCTTCACTCAGCCGAGCCACCGATGGAACTGAAGAGGACATCCGGACCGGCAGAAGTTATCCTCCAAGGGGCGCTGAAGAAATCTTCCATCCGATGAAGTGATTCTCCAAGCGGTGCTGAAGAAATCTTCCATCCGGGCGAGGTCATCTTCCAAGAGGCGCTGAAGAAGTCTTCTATCCGGGCGAGGTCATCGTCGAAGCCGGGTCTTGAATGTTCATCCCGCCGACGCGGAACATCCTCCTTTCCCGACGAACTACCGACGAATGAAGGCTCCTTTAAGGGACGTCATCCAAGATGGCATCCCTTTAATTCCGATTGGCTGATAGGATTCTATCAGCCAATCGGAATTAAGGTAGGAAAAATCTGATTGGCTGATGGAATCAGCCAATCAGATTCAAGTTTAATCCAATTGGCTGATCCAATCAGCCAATCAGATTGAGCTCGCATTCTATTGGCTGTTCCGATCAGCCAATAGAATGCGAGCTCAATTTGATTGGCTGATTGGATTAGCCAATCGGACTGAACTTGAATCTGATTGGCTGATTCCATCAGCCAATCAGATTTTTCCTACCTTAATTCCGATTGGCTGATAAAATCCTATCAGCCAATCGGAATTGAAGGGACGCCATCTTGGATGACGTCCCTTAAAGGAGCCTTCATTCGTCGGTAGTTCGTCGGGAAAGGAGGATGTTCCGCGTCGGCGGGATGAACATTCAAGACCCGGGTTCGACGATGACCTCGCCCGGATAGAAGACTTCTTCAGCACCTCTTGGAAGATGACCTCGCCCGGATGGAAGATTTCTTCAGCGCCGCTTGGAGAATCACTTCATCGGATGGAAGATTTCTTCAGCGCCCCTTGGAGGATAACTTCTGCCGGTCCGGATGTCCTCTTCAGTTCCATCGGTGGCTCAGCTGAGTGAAGACAACTAAAGGTAGGATGATCTTCAGGGGATTAGTGTTAGGTTATTTTAAGGGGGGTTTGGGTTAGATTAGGGGTATGTGGGTGGTGGGTTTTAATGTTGGGGGGGTTGTATTTTTCTTTTACAGGCAAAAGAGCTGAACTTTGGGGCATGCCCCCACAAAAGGCCCTTTTAAGGGCTGGTAAGGTAAAAGAGCTTTGAACTTTATTTAATGTAGAATAGGGTAGGACATTTTTTTATTTTGGGGGGTTTGTTATTTTATTAGGGGGCTTAGATTAGGTGTAAGTAGCTTAAAATTGTTGTAATATGTTTTTAAATGTTTGTAACTTATTTTTTTTATTTTTTGTAACTTAGCTTTTTTTATTTTTTGTACTTTAGTTAGTTTATATCATTGTATTTAATAGTAGTTATTTGTAGGTAGTTTATTTAATTTATTTAATGATAGTGTAGTGTTAGGTTTAATTGTAAATTAGGTTAGGATTTATTTTACAGGTAATTTTGTATTTATTTTAGCTAGGTAGTTATTAAATAGTTAATAACTATTTAATAACTATTCTAACTA
The DNA here is from genome assembly GCF_027579735.1 of Bombina bombina. Lineage (NCBI taxonomy): Eukaryota > Metazoa > Chordata > Amphibia > Anura > Bombinatoridae > Bombina > Bombina bombina. Next base: position 1,302,809,311 of record NC_069499.1, read on the forward strand.
GCTAAAATAAATACAAAGTTACCTGTAAAATAAATATAAATCCTAAGATAGCTCCAATATAATTATTATTTATATTGTAGCTATATTAGGGTTTATTTTACAGGTAAGTATTTAGTTTTAAATAGGAATAATTTATTAAAGTATAGTGTAGTGTTAGGTGTAATTGTAACTTAGGTTAGTTTTTAGTTTACAGGTAAATTTCTCTTTATTTTAGCTAGGTAAGCTATTAAATAGTTAATAACTATTTAATAGCTATTGTACCTAGTTAAAATAAATTGAAAGGTGCCTGTAAAATAAAAATAAATCCTAAAATAGCTACAATATAATTATTATTTATATTGTAGCTAGATTAGGGTTTATTTTAAAGGTAAGTATTTAGTTTTAAATAGGATTAATTTAGTTAATAATAGAAATATTATTTAGATTTATTTAATTAATATTTTAGTTAGGGGGGTGTTAGGGTTAGTGTTAGACTTAGGTTTAGGGGTTAATAATTTTATTACAGTGGCGACGGTGTAGTGGGGGGCAGGATAGGGGTTAATAAATTTATTATAGGTTGCGGGGGTCCGGGAGCGGCGGTTTAGGGGTTAAACTATTTATTTATTTGCGGCGAGGTGCGGGATCAGCAGGATAGGGGTTAATAACTTTATTATAGAGGGCGACGGTATAGGGGGGGGGTAGGATAGGGGTTACTAGGTATAATGTAGGTGGCAGCGGGTCCGGGAGCGGCGGTTTAGGGGTTAATACATTTATAAGACTTGCGGCGGGGTCTAGGAGCGGCGGTTTAGGGGTTAGTAACTTTATTTAGTTGCGGGGGGCTCCGGGGGCGCCGGTATAGGGGGTAGAACAGTGTAGTTTAGTGTGAGTGCTTAGTGACAGGCTAGCAAGAAAGCTGTCAAACAGCCGAAGAGCAGCGAGATCGGATGAGTGATAACTCTCACAGTCCGCTGCTCATCGCCCCGCGGCTTTTTGACAGCTTTTTTTGATAACTTAGGCGTATTTTTTCAGGTCCGCGGCGGCGAAGGTAGGCGAGCTTAGGCGGGCGTATTGGGCCGGCGAAGGCAGGAAAGTAGACACGTTGATAACTACCCCCCAATATCTTAATATGCACAGTCATTTTATATGCACACTTTCTGGGGCACTAGCGCCTACTGAGCATGTGCAATATTCACAGAATATATACGTTTAGGCATTTTGTGATTATCTGATGGTTGTCACATAATTTAGTGGCAGGGAAAATAAAACTAACGCCTATATTACGAGTTTTGCGGTAAGGTGAAAAAGCAGCGTTAACAGGTCCTAACGCTGCTTTTTTATGCCCGCTGCCATTACGAGTCTTGCAGGTATAGGTGTACCGCACACTTTTTTGGCCTTACCGCAAACCAACTTACGTAAATTTCGTAAAGGCTTTTTTCTATGGGACTTCTATAGCGCCGGTATTACGAGTTTGTCCTGGGAGGCCAAAAAGTGAGCGGTACACCCTCTACCGCCAAGATTCCTAATGCATTTTAAAGTCAGTAGTTATGAGTTTTACGCTACAAAGCTGTAGCATAAAGCTCATAAATAAAGTGCTAAAAAGTACACTAACACCCATAAACTACTAATTAACCCCTAAACCGAGGCCCTCCCGCATCGCAAACACTATAATAAAAAAATGAACCCCTAATCTGCCGCTCCGGACATCGCCGCCACTAGAATAAACATATTAACCCCTAAACCGCCGCACTCCCGCCTCGCAAACACTAGTTAAATATGATTGACCCCTAATCTGCCGTCCTAACATCGCCGCCACTATTTTAAATTTATTATCCCTTTAAAACTAAGTCTCAGCCTAACACCCCTAACTTAAATATAATTAAAATAAATCTAAATAAAATTCCTATCATTACCTAAATTTTTCATATTTAAAACTAAATACTTACCTATAAAATAAACCCTAAGCTAGCTACAATATAACTAATAGTTACATTGTATCTAGCTTAGGGTTTATTTTTATTTTACAGGCAAGTTTGTATTTATTTTAACTAGGTAGAATAGTTACTGAGTAGTTATTAACTATTTAATAACTACCTAGCTAAAATAAATACAATTTACTTGTAAAATAAAACCTAGCCTAAGTTACACTAACACCTAACACTACACTACAATTAAATAACTTACATAAATTAAATACAATTAAATAAATTAAATACAATTAGCTAAATTAAAAACAAACAAACTCTAAATTACAGAAAATAAAAAACAAATTACAAGATATTTAAACTAATTACACCTAATCTAAGAGCCTCTCAAAATAAAAAAGCCCCCCCGCCCAAAAAATAAAAAACCCCTAGCCTAAAATAAACTTTCAATAGCCCTTAAAAGGGCCTTTGTTGGGCATTGCCCCAAAGAAATCAGCTCTTTTACCTGTAAAAAAAAAATACAAACAACCCCCCCAACAGTAAAACCCACCATCCACACAACCAACCCCGCAAATAAAACCCTAACTAAAAAAAACCTAAGCTCCCCATTGCCATGAAAATGGCATTTGGATGGGCATTGTCCTTAAAAGGGCATTTAGCTCTATTGCTGCCCAAAGCCCTAGCCTAAAAATAAAACCCACCCAATATACCCTTAAAAAATCCTAACACTAACCCCCGAAGATTCACTTACCGGGAGAAGTCTTCATCCAAGCGGCAAGATGTCCTCAACGAAGCCGGCAGAAGTGGTCCTCCAGACGGGCAGAAGTTTTCATCCAGACGGCATCTTCTAACTTCATCCTTCCGACACGGAGCGGCATCATCTTCAAGACATCCGGTACGGAGCATCCTCTTCTTCTGACATCTTCTTGCTGAAAGAAGGTACCTTTAAGTGACATCATCCAAAATGGCATCCCATAGAATTCTATCAGCCAATAGAAATTAAGTTTGAAAAAATCCTATTGGCTGATCCAACATTGTCATTGAGGACATCTTGCCGCTTGGATGAAGACTTCTCCCAGTAAGTGAATCTTCGGGGGTTAGTATTAGGATTTTTTAAGGGTGTATTGGATGGGTTTTATTTCTAGGTTAGGGCTTTGGGCAGCAATAGAGCTAAATGCCCTTTTATGGGCATTGCCCATCCAAATGCCCTTTTCAGGGCAATGGGGAGCTTAGTTTTTTTTAGCTAGGGTTTTATTTGGGGGGTTGGTTGTGTGGGTGGTGGTTTTTACTGTTGGGGGGGTTGTTTGTATTTTTTTACAGGTAAAAGAGCTGATTTCTTTGGGGCAATGCCCTGCAAAAGGTCCTTTTAAAGGCTATTGATAGTTTAGTTTAGGCTATTTTTGGGGGGACTTTTTTATTTTGATAGGGCTCTTAGATCAGGTGTAATTAGTTTAAATATCTTGTAATTTGTTTTTTATTTTCTGTAATTTAGTGTTTTTTTTGTTTGTAATTTAGCCAATTGTATTTAATTTATTTAATTGCATTTAATTTATGTAAGTTATTTAATTGTAGTGTAGTGCTAGGTGTTAGTGTAACTTAGGTTAGGTTTTATTTTATAGGTAAGCATTTAGTTTTAAATAGGAATAATTTAGGTAATGATAGGAATTTTATTTAGATTTATTTTAATTATATTTAAGTTAGGGGGTGTTAGGGTTAGACTTAGGGTTAGGGGTTAATAAATTTAGAATAGTGGCGGTGACGTTGGGGACGGCAGATTAGGGATTAATAAATATAATGTAGGTGTCGGCGATGTTAGGGGCGGCAGATTAGGGGTTAATAAATATAATGTAGGTGGCGGTGATGTTGGGGGCAGCAGATTAGGGGTTAATAAGTATAATGTAGGTGTCGGCGATGTCGGGGGCGGCAAATTAGGGGTTAATAAGTGTAAGATTAGGGGTGTTTAGACTCAGAGTTCATGTTAGGGTGTTAAGTGTACACATACATTTTTGTTTCCCCATAGTAATCAATGGGGCTGCATTACTGAATTTTACGCTGCTTTTTTGCAGGTGTTAGACTTTTTCTCAGCTCTCCCCATTGATGTCTATGGGGAAATCGTGCATGAACACGTACAACCAGCTCACCGCTCACTTAAGGAGCGCTGGTATTGGAGTGCAGTGTGGAGCGCAATTTTGCTCTACGCTCACTTCTTGTCTGTTAACACCGGGTTGATAAAAACCCGTAATACCAGCGCTGCAGGAAAGTGAGCGGTGAGAATAAACTGCAAGTTAGCACCGCACACCTCATAACTCAAGACTCGTAATCTACCCGTATGTTTGAAATTTGCCAGAAAAAAAAAATCTATTACTCACGTGAAATTCAAACTAAATGTCAGGTTACTAGTGGAACGCAACATATCGCTTATGGAAGCGTAATATTTACGCTCCACTCAGAAATGCCCACACAAATGTGAGCTAGTATTACAAGTTAGATGCAAAGCGAATGCGACCTCGCATCTACATATATATTTGCAGTTTTTAACACACTCCCCATAGACCGCATTGTAAAGGCAGTTTTCAGTTCCGTTTTTTTTCTAACATCCACTTACTTTAACTCCTTAAAACTGCTTTGTGCAGTTATTGTAAAAAAATGCTCATAATGTTTAATAATAAAAATAAATTATTATTTATTTTGTTGACAATTGGGGGGATATTTTTACAATTAACCAGAGGTCTGACCTCTGGTTAATTTTTGGAGCGCTAATTGCAACCCCCAGCTCGTTAACCAGTGACTTCACTTCTAGAACTTAAAAACACTCTTTGCCACCTCAGAGGAATCACCCCAAACTCCCTCACTCGTGGTGATTGACATATCCTTCCTTAGCGCGAATGGCTGCGCGAGAGAAGGAGCAGCAATACACATTCATCGGAGTGTCTAATGATGCATAGGGGCCAGCAGACAAACAGATCCACTGTCTGTATGCAGCAAAGGCGTGCAGACAACTTCTCAAGTTGAGAATCTTGTTCCCACGCTACTTGATACATAGGGCCCATAATCACTAAACATCATTTAAAAAAGTGTAGTGTTGGTTCAAAAATTTTACTTGAATAAAGTTTATAACTTACATCCTATAAATTCTCATAGCATCCATGTTAAGGTCATGTGTGCACTTGCATGCTAACCTTATGCAACAAAATATAGTGTAGTATCATGCTTATGTGAAACCACTTGTTAAATAACATAAATAGAAACTTACTTATACTCATTAATTAAGAACAACAGAAGTATGTAATGACCGTGACAGCACATTGATATTACTTATATATTCACATCCTGATGGTCCTATAGTAGCAACCCACTTTATAGTATCAGTATCTCCATATCACAAACTTACTGTTTGCAACCTTATTCAATATGTGTAATTAATACCATTTTTCTTCCATACGCTGCACTAAGCAACTTATAAAATATCTACTTGTACAATATTATTCATTAACAGCTATTCAGAACATTTCCAGAAGCACCCACTTTTGTACAATGTGTTGGTGTAGCAAAAAGGTAAAGTATATTTGTCTCATCTAGTCGGCAAAAGGGGTTAGTTTGGCAATGGAGTGCAGAATCTTACAAATCCCTTAACACTCTATCTATCTCTATGGGGACCCATTGGGGCTCCAACATCAAGGGCCCCTAGGGATCCATACCTTTCCAGCTACTAAAGCCATGAGACCTAACTTGCTGACAGTAACATCCCTACTTTATAAATACACTATACCGATGTATTGATGTCAGGAGATGTTATAATCCTAATAGGCTCCCATAGAGATGGATGAATTGTTAAGGGATTTGTAAGATCCTGCGCTCCATCGTCTGACCAAATGTGGTATTCTTTGTGAAAAAGCATCTTTTGGTTGGCTTAGAAGTAGCAATGTACTACTGTGAGTAGCTGGCGTTTGGTGGCTTCACATATGCCTCTTGTCATTGGCTCATCAGATATATTTGGCTATGTCCTCTAGTGCAGTGTTTCTCAACCTCAGTCCTCAAGTACCCCTCAACAGTCCAGGTTTTCATTATAGCTGAAATAGAACACAGGCAAAATAATTAGCTGATGAATAACCATGGAAACTAACCTGCTGATCAGTGGCATCCGCTGATTATTTCACCTGTGCTCTAGTTCAGCTATAATAAAAACCTGGCCTTTTAGGGGTTATTGAGGATCCCAGTTGAGAAACACTGCACTAGCGCATTGCTTCTCTGGAGCTATATGTTTAAATTGTTTGCAAGCAATAGTATAATAAGAGAATGATTTAAAGGGACACTGAACCCAAATTTTTTCTTTCATGGTTCAGATAGAGCATGAAATTTTAAGCAATTTTCTAATTTATCCCTTTTAGCAATTTTTCTTTGTTCTCTTGCTATCTTTATTTTAAAAGCAGGAATGTAAATCATAACAGCCAGTCCATTTTAGATTCAGCACCATGGATAGTGCTTGCTTATTGGAGGCTTACATTTACCCACCAATAAGCAAGCATAACCCAGTTTCTCAACCAAAAATGGGCCAGCTCCTATGGATCACATTCCTGCTTTTAACATAAAGATAGCAAGAGAACAAAGAAAAATTGATAATAGGAGTAAATTAGAAAGTTGCTTAAAATTGCATGCTCTATCTGAATCATGAAAGAAAAAAAAATTGGCTTTATTGTCCCTTTAACACATTAGAACACACACATATATATATATATATTTGCATTTTCAGGTTCTTTTAACATATATACCATTCAAAAATAATTAAAAAAACAACATTATATATAAATAATTTAAGAAGAAAGAAAAGTATCTTGCTCTGCTTATATTATTACTATGCAAATAGTAGATTATGGGGTTCAGTTTCCAGGTGAGTGCAATAAAAACTAATCCCCTACTTAGCAAACACATTTTTTTTTAGCAATATCTTATTTTGTAGGGAAAAAGAAAAAGGTACGTTCAAAATTGTCTGTACACCCCAAAGCTGATCTTTTTTAAATTCAAACACTTAGAATTGTGATATGCTCTACTTCAATAAATTAATATGACAGCTGTTCTGCATATCAATAAGAAATTATTAGAGCATTAGCGCTTAGCATTGATGTTTAAGGGCATGCACACTCTCATTAAATAGAACCAAATAGATTTGATTGACTTTCCATTGACTGGGATATTTTTAAAAGAGATAGTGAACTAAATTGATTTTCACCCTAAGGTTTTTGAATAACCAGGGAGGTATGTATAGTAAATAATACAATACGTTGCTAGGGTATTAATTTCATACATATGAAAGGATCCAACATTATATACTACTAAACTGAAATCACATTCATGGTTCAGGTATGGTTCATGCAAGTAGCATTAAAATACATGTAATTTACTTTTTCTTTGTTGCATCTAAATAGAAGGAATTAAAAAAAAAATAAAAAAATCTAAAAAACACTTTTGGAAGGGGAAAGTGGTTCTGTGCACTAATGAAATACTGGAAATTATCATTACCAGCCACTTAGTTATATATCCTTAGAGCATGCAATTTTAAACAACTTTCTAATTTGCTTCTGTTATCTAATTTTTATTGTACTCTTGGTATCGTTTGTTGAAAAGCATACATAGGTAGGCTCACAAGTTGCAGTGTACTACTGGGAGCTAGAAGCTGATTGGTGTTTGCATGTATGTGCTTCTTGTCATTTGCTCGACCAAAGTGTTCAGCTATCTCACAGTAGTTAATTGCTGCTCATTAATATTTGTTAATGTTTTAGATAGTGCTCTTTTATTATTTTGTGTTGAATGTACCTAATGAATAAAATTCCAATAGAGCAAAGTAAATTTGACGAGAAAATTAAATTGAAAAATTGTGTAAAATTGCATGCTCTATTTGAATCATGGCAGTTTAATTTTGACTTTACTGTCCCTTTAAACTAGAATGGATTGGATAGTGCGTGAAATTTTAAACAAATTTCCAATTTACTTCTGTTATCAATTGTGCGTAGTTCTCATTCTCATGGCATCCTTTTTTAAAGGGAAAGTCTAGTCAAAATTAAACTTTCATTATTCAGATAGGGCACGCAATTTTAAACAACTTTAAAATTTACTTATTCTTCAAATTTGCTTTGCAATCTTGGTATTCTTTGTTGAAAGCTAAACCTAGGTTTAGCTTTCAACAAAAAATTCCAAGCTCATATGCTAATTTCTAAGTTCTTCAAGACTGCCTCTTATCTCAGTGCATTTTGACAGTTTTTCACAGCTAGACAGCGTTCGTTCATGTGTGCCATATAGATAACATTGTTTTCACTCCCGAGGAGTTAATTATGAATCAGCAATGATTGGCTAAAATGCAAGTCTGACAAAAGAACTGAAATAATTGGGCAGTCTGCAGAGGCTTAGATACAAGGTAATCACAGAGGGGAAAAGTATATTAATATAACTGTGTAGGTTATGCAAAACTGGTGAATGGGTAATAAAGGGATTATCTATCTTTTTAAACAATAACAATTCTGGAGTAGACTGTCCCTTTAAAGAGTAATCCTAGGTGAGCTCAAAAGTGTGCACCTGTCTCTAGCCATCTGGCAGCAGTGTTTGCAACATTGTTTATAGCAATGTTATACATAGTTACGAACACTGCCTCAGGATGCTAAAGACACGTGTACGCTCCATAACTCTTATCAGCCTACCTAGGTTTACTCTTAGCAAAGGATATAAAAAGAACAAAGTAAATTTAATAATAGAAATAAAATAGCAAATTGTTTAAAATCACATGCTTTGTCTGAATCAGGAAATATTACATTTATACATTATTGTCCCATTTAGTATATCTGTTAACTGCCTTTGCTTAAAACTTCTCACTTAAATATGTAACACTGGCTATTGCAATTATTTAGTGAAAGCTGAAATGAATACATGTTTAGCAAGTTTACAAGTGGAGCACAAAAATATTAGCGCTATTGCGTGCTAGCTGCTCAAGTTAAATCAATTGCGCTATATTTAAAAATGAAAATAACATTGAAGAACAATGCTTTTTCAACTATTTCTTTTTAAAAAACAAAACATGGTGTTAATGGTGTTAAAGTGAAATGGTATATGTCAAGGTTTTTGACTGGGAAGGGCTCAAAGGTGTATATACATATGTCAATATACAGTATATTTACATATATGTTTATATGGTAGTGTATGCATACACATATATCATATCACTTTAAAACATTTTTTATAAATTTACTGCAATAGTAAACCTATACTTTACATTATACAGTTTATATATATGTGTGTGTGAGTGTAGTGCTTTATTTTAATATCTGTTTTGTATATGTTTTGTTATACTTTTATTCTAGCCCTAACACTTTACTTCTGGTCTTAAGAAATATAAACAATGTTTAGCACGGCTGTATAGGGTGTGCTAAATAAATATCAGCTACGCTAAACATTCTCCGGTAATTATTCTTGTATTGTACAAGGTTGTGCGCTGTTATTAGTGAGAAGCCATGGATCAATAAAACAGTGATTTGCTACCTTTTGTTTGCTGTGGCACACTTTTTTACATTAAAAAATCCTGTGGCACACCACCATCCCAAAATGTTACAAAATCACACATTGTAGCCTAATACAGGATATATATATACACACACACTGTGCTGTGCTGTCATGCCTCCTACAAACTATACATGACATATTGACATTCATTCACAAACAATCATAATCATTGTCTGTGAATGAATGTCAATGTCATGGTTGTAAATGATGCCTGATGAGCCTGTCACATACCTCCCAATATTTCAAAATTTAAAAGAGGGACACCCCCGCACTGTTGTCAGTCTGCCGCGGCACACCTGAGGATCTCTCATGGCACACTAGTGTGCCACGGAACACTGGTTGTAAAACACTGCAATAAAAATCCACTTGTAATCTTAGTATTGTAAAATGCAATATAGCTTGTGTCTGAGGGTTTATAATTATTTTAAACACAATAACATAGTAGGTCAACCTATACAGATCCTACTTGATTTTCAATAAGAAGCCGCCAATTGAATTTACAACACAATTAGAAAGCTGACCTATTTAACACAAGCAACAATATCCCAGAATTTTAAAAGTTTGCTTATTCCCTAATTCTGCTTAATGATTTGCATTCATCTATTGAGGATCTTACAATGGAAATTCCCATTTTCCCCAAATTTTTAAATTGTATTCCCATAGATCTGTAGTTATTTTTTTAGGGCATCCTTTATTGGTTTATGAAACCAACAGAACGCCATATAATAATTTGTGATACTTCAAAGCTTACCTTAAAATATGATCACAAGATATAATGTGACAAATTTTCTTTAGAAAGAACTTCTACTGCAAAGCTATATGGATCAGCCTTTGTTGGCAACCTTGAATATGCTCAGTTCTGAAGGATGATCTTAATACATGGATCTGCTGAGTTTGCTCTGGATGAGGGTGATGGGCCTGACTCATTGGATGATCGGCCTCATTATTTACTGTTGATTCTTGTGGTAGTCACAGATTTGATAGAGCAGTGTGCTTGTTGGCGAGTCACAGCTTCTTGTTCCAATAAGGACTGAAAAGGAGAAGTTGTCCTAATGTGTGATCAGATAGATGCTCTCCTCCAGGAGCAGAGACAGCTGTTGACTGCTGATTGACCAACTTAGAAGTTCATGGAGGAGTTTTTTTGATGAAGTCCGGTGGTATGCAAGGTCAGGCATGTTCATGTTCACTCTCTGGCCACAGTCTGGCTCAGGGGCTGATCACAATGTTGTGCTAGTTTTCAGCACTAGTTTCTGGACCACAACTGGTATTGTCAGTGCCTTTTCAAGTAATCCCATTCTTAAAATGTTCTGGCATTAATACGCAAGAATTGTTTTCTGGCAAAAAAACAACAACACAAAATCGTTAACTGTCTTGTTAATTTCCCTATTTTTTAATTCAAAACTCAAATACCCAGGATTAATGACAAACAAATTGGCAATTATATCACAATTTGAAGGTGCTGTATGTTGATTGATCCCTTTTAATAGTGTGTAGTTATGCTAAAAGATGATGTGTGCTCCCAAAACATAATGATATATGTTCATGTCTTTTTAAACAGGGGTATTATCGGTACAGTACAGTGGGCGAGTGGGTTTATTAGATTATTAATTATACTCATTTTTTTAGTGTAAAAGTGCTTATTATATTTTTTTTAATTCAATTGATTGAGCAGGTAGCATTTGTATCTGTTTGGTGACATGGCTTCCTGATGTAATTCAATAAGGGGGCTCTAATTTCTGTGTATTTTTCCCATGCGCGGAACTGTTGTCTGTGGTTTTTCCAGTACTTTTAGCTGTTGAATTTGGTAAGTGAAAAATGTGTCATTTATTTTCTGAGCATTTGGATAGTGATCAGATAAACAGGACTGGCACATGCCAAATACAGGGCCATTTTTCACAGAAACAATAATGAAAAAAGTGCTGCCAATAAGCAATGAAAATAGCTAATTGTTATTGTATCACCGTCAAAAAATACTCATAGGCAGCCATTAACATGGTGATAATTATCAAACAATAGATTGCGCTCAACCTCTTAGTTGGTCATATTGAGGAATCTAAAATAGATAACCTATGAATCTACTCTTGGGGCTCCTGGAGCCACCTGTTGCTGTTTAGCTTAACAAGAGTTTGATATTTGGAATGTTGTTAATTGTATCTGTGTGGTCAACTGGCAGCAATGTGTCCCTACAATCCTGAGATCATTGATGTGGAAAAGATGCGTTAGCTGAGGTTCTGTTTTGCTGTTGCCAGGGTTGTTGTTTATTTCCCTGTGGCTTTCTTGGATTAATGTTTGCCTACCTAGTAATTGTTGGCTCTCTATGCAAGTTTCTGTATAAATATGTTGATGGTCTCCACTAAATGTTACCATTAATTTTGGAGCTTCCTTCCTGTAGACAGTGCTTTCTTAAATCCCTAAAATATTTAATCTTTGAACTTTGTAGCATTATGCTGTTTTTGAAGTTTATTTTCATTGCCTCTATTAATTAAAATGTTCGTTTGAGATCCCTAAATGTTCTCTTTTTTATCTTATCTGGTTACTGTCTTTATTTTGAAGGAGCAGCAATGTTTTTCAATGGTCAAACTCCACCCACAGCTTTCCTTATTTGAAAGAGCCAATCAGGACTTGTTACAGCTTATCACTGGCATTTCGTACTCTAAAGTTCCATTGTTTCTTTTTTTACATTCTCTGCTGGGGCCCATTACCGGCAGATATGTATCTGGGTTAGACTTATGAAATTTGCCATGCACACTTCCAATTCTCAGACTTTAAAAACTCTTCTTTTTAATTTTAAGCGTTAAATAACAGGAAAGGGAGGTAAATAAATAATGGAAATGCATAGCAAAATTGTTTGAATATGCCTTATTAAACCTTTTAATATTATAATTTCAAAAGGTTTGATGTCCCTTTAGTAAACTGAACTACTAAGGGTTACATCCAAAGCTTTACTGAGTGAATGAGGAATAACCTATGTTTAAACCTTTAAAGGGATACTAAACCCAATTTTTTTCTTTCATGATTCAGATAGAGCATGCAATTTTAAGCAACTTTCTAATTTACTCCTATTATCATTTTTTCTTTCTTCTCTTGCTATCTTTATTTAAAAAGCAGGTATGTGATGCATAGGAGCTGGCCCATTTTTGGTTGAGAACCTGGGTTATGCTTGCTTATTGGTGGGTAAATGTAAGCCTCCAATAAGCCAGCACTATTCATGGTGCTGAACCTAAAATGGGCTGGCTGCTAAGATTTACATTCCCACTTTTAAAATAAACATAGCAAGAGAACAAAGAAAAATTGATAATAGGAGTAAATTAGAAAGTTGCTTAAAATGTCATGCTCTATCTGAATCATGAAATAAAACATTTGGGTTCACTGTCCCTTTAACCCAAAAATACGTATATATACGTTATGCAGTACTTTGTCCATTGGGAGAGCGAGGGGGCACCACTACACCAAAAATAACAAATGATAAAATAATAAATAAATAATAAAAAAACATATAAACTAAGAAGTGGTAGACAGCTGTCAGTACCTAAGATGGCCACCACTAGTTGGAGGGGCGAGGGTTATATAGCTGTTTGGAGGGGGATGGGATCAGGGAGGTGGGAGGGTTGAGGAGGGATCACTACACTTTGAGAAAAAAGAATTAAAAAAAATATTTAAATTGCATACTGGCAGACCTTCTGCCACTACCTAAGGTGGTGGTGATCAGTGAGTGTGAGGGAGGGAAGAGAGCAGTTTGTAAGGGATCAAGTACTCCAGCCCAACCACTAAGTCCAACAATGACCTACTCCTTGCATCTTCGACTATCACCTCTTCCCATGCTAGACTGCAGGACTTCTGTTATGTAGCACCTACCCTCTGGAACACTCTCCCTCATGCTGTCAGGCTTTCCCCTTATTCTTCTTCTTTTAAATGCTACCTGAATACTTTTTTTGTTCAGAGAAGCAACATTCTAATTGCCAAAGAGCAATGGCAAAGCCATGCATGTCTGCTATTTCTGAACAAAGCGGATCCCAGAGAAGCTTTTATAACTATTTGTCATATGACTGCAGTAGTTGTGTGTAAATAATTTCAGTGAGAAACCCAAAGTTTGCTAAAAAAAGTGAACTTTTATATATATACATATATATATATATATATATATATATATATATATATATATATATATATATAATCATATCTGGTGGCCAAACAGTGGCTTCAAATATACCATCAAATATACCAAAGAGTGTCTGAATTAATACCATGGATTGTCTGGGCTTAAAAATGTATGTAGTTTTCATAGGTAAATAAAAAATCAAATGCTTTATTTCTGTTTTATGAGTGATAGCAAGAATGCTAAAAATTCTCCCGTACTTTGGACAAGTTTTTCTCTTAAATTGCCGGTAGCGAAGGGGTTAATATTGTTCAGATATTTTATTGATAGTCTTCAGGGTTTTACCTGGCTTATGTGCAGTTCTGAAATGGTTTATTGAAACACAGTATTAAGCCCACTAAAAAAGATTTGTACATTGTTAATTATTGTAATCATATGCCTAGACACCTTGGAGCGATATAATATAGAAGAATTAATTTGGACAGTATGTTCTGTATCAACAATGTGTTGATTCAGCAAAATACATATTCAATACACTGTACTGATGGAAAAATAAATAATGTTTTTTTATTATTTTACTTTTTGTCTTATGTGCTTAACATGTTAGCCAATAAACATTGATTTGACAAATTAATAAAAATGTAGTGAATTGGAGAAATAAAATATTAGGGGCCAGATTACAAGTAGTTGGAAAGTAATCTTCCCTAGAAGTATTCTTTTTGCACGCGTTGGGTACCGTTGCGTAGCGCATGTATTACAAGCTGAAAGTAAAACGTTTCCACGCTAACCAAGGGACTTAACAATATCGCAACCACATTAACGTATTCTCCCCATAGAAGTCAATGGAGAGCACAGAAGTGACAGGTTTTTTTCCCTGTTGTGTGTTTTTTTCCCTGTTGTGTTTGCCATGTGCTGCTTGCAGCCATTTTACTCACCTCTCTTCCTGACTATGGTGCATTGTGGGGGATGCTGCTCATTTCCTGCACTTCCTTTTATGGCCAGACTGGTGTGCATCATCCGTGTGAGACAGGATGCAGTCTCAGAATTGTGACGTCATCACGTATTATTTAAAGGGCCCCTGTTCAGTATGCTTTGCGTTGTCTCAGACCTGTTTGTGAGAGTTCCTGTGTATTACCTGACTGCCTGATGTCCTTCCTGGTTCCTGATCCCTGGCTTGTTCCTGACTCTGCTGTTTTCCTTGTTCCTGATTCCGGCTCGTTTGACTATTTGCTTTGACTCCTGACTCGGCTCGTCTGTCTACCAGCTCTGGTTTTGACTCCTGGCTTGTTATTTGACTTGTGGACTTTTTTTTATTATTTTTTGCTATTAATAAAGGTGTGATTATTTTTGCACTTCTCATCACAGTCTGATTCCTGGCACCCTGACATTACGCAAAGGCCATGAATCCTGATGCTGCTAATTTTCCACCTTTACCTGCCATCATTTCCAGGATGGATGTACAGGCTCACTGCTTGGATCAATTTGCACTAGCCCTGCAAACCCTGCTGACTCCCTGCACATTTGGATCAAAGTGTCCCGCAAGTTATTGCTGCTCCTGTTTCTTTTTTTTTTTTTTTATAATTTTTATTTAAGGTTTGTGGCAAGGCATACATACAAAGATCTGGAGGTAACAACATAATACCAATAAAATACAGTTGTGATGCAAAATTAAATGTACAGTATACAATCTTGAAATAAAGATCTTCAAAAAAAGCAAATATAAATTAGTTGCCTACTGATCAATATACCCCAGACATACTACAGGAGGCCACTTTTGGACCCCAGCCATGCAAATTCACTGTTTGGGGGGTATTACCAACTAAGAAGATCACTTTTGGATCTTAGTGACAAACCTTTTATAGTTTTATGGAGAGCTGTGAAACATGCTTAAAAAAATAGAATTTGCGAGAAACACTGTTTAAAAATGAGTAAATCAAGATAAGGTTGATATAAACGTAGAAATTTCTGTAGGCACTTAACACATATATGATAAATACAGATGTAGAACCTGTGGAGAAACTAGGAATCTAGTGCAATTGTTAGCGGGGAGGGAGGAAAAACTAGCATATGATTCACAGCCAATGCTCTAAAAAGTCTGAGAGGGGTCTTATGGATCAGTTATTTATCTTGCAACAGAGAGTTTTGTGACTGAATGGCAAATATGTACTTTGTGATTATAAGGTTGTGAGAGCTTCTAAAGGTCCCATAAGAGAGAAAAGAAAAAGTAGGGGGGAGGAGAGTAGTAGGTCATACATATCTGGATAAACCCAAATCTAGAGGGGCTAAGCTAAACAGGTATATGTAATGGTAAGGTTCCCACTGCCACAATTTTATTGGAGGGGGGCTTATTGTGAGTATAGGGTATTCTGAGGCAGTTTTATTGTCTAAGCAAGTAGAGAACTAGGTAGAAGTCCTGCCGTCCCGGCCGCAGACAGCAATGGACAACCTTACAAAGATTCTCTGCCTAAATTGAAATTGATAAATTCTAAGTCCCTGTCTAGTTATGTAGTGACGGTGTATCTCAGTTGTGTGGCTATTTAGCCGTGCTTATGGGATAGTACAAGTAATATAGAGATAGGCCCACTAACAGATCTTGGTGCAATATAATAAAAGAAAAAGAACTATACATTTGCAGTCCAACCCACATCAAAGAGATATGCTAATAAATGTGTGCAAAGAAAACATCCGCTGATCAATGCAATTAAAATAAACCAAGCAATAATAACTAAGCATATACTTCAACTTTATAATAAACACCATATATATTAAATTCGGCAACAGCCAAAATGTATACTGTCCACGATCAGCAGTCCCCAAATTTTACTGGGACTAAGAGTTTAGATAACAAGACCGTCAATTAGAAAAGGGGATTTTCACTAAAGTTAATGAATATTCCAGGGGTTATCGGTATAGTGGGTAGTGTAGGAAAGACATTATACCATTAGCCTTGTTGGCCTATCCGATGCCCAGTCTACTCACAGGTTTAACCAAACTGCTCAGTTCTCCCCAAGAGCCGTGCCAGAGGAGCGTCAGGAAACCGGTACTCTGCTCCATGTTCCTAATCCAGAGGGGTTGAGCTGAACGTGTCGGTGGATCTAGAGAGGCGATGGTAGCGGTCATTGCCATCATAGGGCCAGCGGAGTCGTATCGAGTAAGCTGCGGATTACCCACTCCAACTTGCGGCCGACACTCCAGGAGAGAGTTCCAAGAGTGCAACAAACAAGCGGGTAACTTGAGAGGTTGACAGGGCGGGATGTCTTTTGCGCCTAGTAGAGTAGCTTCTGCTTCAATGCCCCCTTCAAGCGTGGTATGCCTTGTCACCATTGGGACCACAAGGGGTTTTATGGGGCTCAGTATTTCTCTAATGTGACTCTCCGGGGGTTCCGGAATCTCCTTCAATGTATCCTGGGCTTTGACATCTGTATCCAGGATAGCTTCCTCTTCACTAGCAGGGAGCAATGGTTGCTGCAATATCCCAGCATCTTGTTCCGTGGGGCAGGAGGTAGCCATTAGTATCCTGATAAATGCAGCATGATGTGAGGCCAGCAAATTTTCAATGTCCCGCAATATCTCATTTGCCATCTCCACAGGCACTTATATTGTTTATGCGCCACAGATGATGTATAAGATTGAAAACAATAGCACAAAAAGTGCCGCTTAACGACAGGGCCCAGAGTGCCCCGCCGGGGGTATAGTTATTGCTTAGGTGTTGTAGCAGTTCCGAGCGCTGATGCCAACAGCAATTCAGGCAAATAATGGGCTTGTTTTGTGCACCAACATCAGGGGAGTTTAATTCTATAAGTTATGTCTCAGAATAAGGTTGGTGGCAGGCAATTTGTAAATATTATAGTTGAAAAGCTGGAGCAGCATGCAGTGATGCGTCCTATCATGGGCGCTGCCCGGAAGTTCCCCCCTTGCTGCTCCTGTTTCTGCTGCTGCACCTATGCCTACCAGGAGCATGTCCGGTTCTGCACCTCTACCTCATTGATATGGAGGTGATCCTATTCAGTGCAGAGGGTTTTTGTTACCTCAGGCGTTTCCCTCTGACAGAGCTAAGGTGGGATTTCTCATCTTGTTACTCTCTGACACAGCTCTTGCCTGGGCTAATCCCTTGTGGGAGACTAATAAACCTGTGATTTCAAATTACCCTGAATTTGTGGCCTCCTTTCGAAGGGTATTTGATGTTGCGGCTCGCTCCTCCTCTGCTGCTAAACGACTCATGTCCATTCAGCAAGGTACAAGATCTGTTGCTCAGTATGCTATTGAGTTCCGTACGCTTGCCGCAGAGGTAGGTTGGAACAATGAAGCCCTTGTTGCCGCCTTCTTTCATGGGCTCTCTGATGCGATTAAAGACGAAGTTGCTGCCAGAGATTTACCAGAGGATCTCAAGGCATTGGTGTCTTTTTTGATCCTAATTGACATCAGACTCAGAGAGAGGCCCTCTTTCAAGGAGCGCTTGTGGAAGCCTCCTGTTCCGTTGTCTCCTACATGTTCATTTCCACCCATGCCTCCCTCTCCTCCCATGCCTCCTGGTCCCGAGTCACCAGGTACTGCTAAGCCGATGCAGTTGGGATTCACGCGTCTCTCCGCGGCGGAGAGGGCCTTTAGGAGGAGGGAGGGGCTCTGCCTCTATTGTGGGTTACAGGGCCACCTTTTGAAGTCTTGTCCTACACGGACGGGAAACGCTCACACCTAAGGTCCTGTCGGGGACAGACCTTGGGTGGTTTATCTTCATCCCCGGAACCGCTAAAGGAGAAACCTTTGGTCACGGTTGTCCTTTCCTGGGTGTACTCCTCCATAGTCACTCAGACTCTTGTTGACTCCGGTGCCACGGGTTATTTCATTGACAGTGCTTTTGTATCAAAGCACTCCATTCCTGTTTTGCCTCGGTCCGTTTCGCTTGCTATTGAGGCCATTGATGGCAGGCCCCTTCAGCCCACACTCGTTACTCACGAAACTGCTCCATTGTCCATGGCTGTTGGGGCTCTCCATTTTGAAACCCTCCAGTTCCAGGTGATAAACTCTCCGCATTTTCCGGTTGTTCTGGGTTATACCTGGCTCCAAAAGCACAATCCCAGTATCGACTGGCGCAGGTCCGAAATTTTGTCGTGGTCCCCGCAATGTATTTCCACTTGTCTTCGGAAACCAGTTACAGTCTTGTGCACTTCTTCAGTATCTCAATTGCCAGAGGACTACCGAGAGTTCCTAGACGTGTTTGATAAGGTGCGTGCCTGTACATTGCCTCCTCACCGGTCTTACAATTGTGCCATAGACCTGCAACCGGGAGCCATTCCTCCTCAGGACCAGGTGTACCCTCTGTCTGTTGCAGAGAATTGTGCTATGGAGGAGTATGTTGCCGATGGTCTGTCATGGGGGATCATCCGCAAATACTGCTCTCCTGCAGTGGCTGGCTTCTTCTTTGTGAAGAAAAATGGTGGCGAGTTAAGACCGTGTATCGATTATAGGGGTCTTAATCGTCTTACAATTAAGAATGCCTACCCTATTCCGCTCATTACGGAACTCTTTGACCACCTCAAGGGAGCTACGGTCTTTACTAAACTTGATTTGAGAGGAGCGTACAATCTTGTTAGGATTAAGGAGGGCCACAAATGCAAAACAGCATTTAACACCAGGAGCGAGCATTATGAGTATCTTGTAATGCCCTTTGGCCTATGTAATGCTCCTGCTGTTTTTCAGGAATTTATTAATGATGTCCTACGAGATATGTTGCAACAGTGTGTTGTGGTGTACTTAGACAACATCCACATACACTGACCCACACTTGAGGCTCATCGTTCTGATGTTACACGGGTTCTTCAGAGACTACGTGAGAACGGCCTGTTTTGTAAACTCGAGAAATGTGAGTTCCATCAGACTCAAGTAACCTTCCTAGGTTATGTTATCTCCGTTGCAGGGTTCTCCATGGATCCTGACAAGTTATCTGCAGTTCTGCAGTGGCCTCGCCCAGTTGGTCTTCAGTCTATTCAACGTTTTTTGGGGTTCCCAATTACTATAGAAAGTTTATTAAAAACTTTTCTTCCTTGGTCAAACCTATCACAGACATGACCCGTAAAGAGAATGATCCACTCCATTGGTCACCTACTGCCATTAAGGTCTTTGATAGTCTTAAGACTGCCTTTGCTGCCGCTCCAGTTCTGGTTCATCCTAACCCTGTCCTGCCTTTCGTTCTTGAGGTTGATGCATCTGAGACTCGAGTAGGTGCCCTCTTGTCTCAACGTCCTACGCCTGACGGTTCCTTGCATCCGTGTGGTTTCTTCTCTAAGAAATTGTCTCCAGCAGAGTGCAATTATGAAATTGGCGACAGGGAATTACTGGCCATAATTTTAGCACTCAAGGAATGGAGGCATCTTCTTGAGGGTACTAGCGTGCCAGTACTCATTCGTACTGACCACAAGAATTTAACTTATCTATCTGAAGCAATACGCTTGTCGCCCCGACAGGCCAGATGGGCGCTATTTTTGTCTCGGTTTAATTATGTGGTCTCTTACCTGCCTGGTAGTAAGAATTTTAGGGCTGATGCCCTCTCTCGACAATTTTCGCCTCTGTCCAAGGAGGAGTCTGTACCTACTCCTGTTATACCTCCTGACCATATTTTGGCTACCATACATACTAATTTGACTTCTCCCTTGGGGGATGAGATCCTGGCTGCACAAACCAATGCACCTCCTGAGAAACCTAGTGGTAAGTGTTTTGTTCCTGAGAATCTTCAAACTAAACTTTTGCACACTTACCACTATCCTAAAGCTGCAGGTAACCCAGGCAAGAACCAAATTATTTGGTCTGTCACTCGACAATTCTGGTGGCCAGGTCTTCGTTCGGATGTTGCTGCGTATGTTGCCTCCTGCACAGTTTGTGCACAGAATAAGACTCCTCAACATCTTCCTGTGGGTCTTCTTTAACCTATTGCTAATGGTGAGCATCCTTGGACACATCTTTCCATGGACTTCATTGTCGAGCTCCCTGTTTCCAATGGCAATACTGTTATCCTTATGGTGGTTGATCGTTTTTTCTAAAATGTCACATTGCATTCCCTTGATGAAGCTGCCTACCGCTCAGGAGCTTGCTTCAATTTTTGCCCGGGAGGTCTTCCGTTTACATGGGTTACCCAAGGAGATAGTGTTGAACCGGGGTAGCCAGTTTGTCTTCAGATTTTGGCATTCCTTTTGTGCGCAAATGGGGATCCAGCTTTCCTTCTCCTCGGCATATCACCCTCATTCCAATGGGGCTGCGGAACGGTCTACTCAAGCTCTGGAACAGTTCCTCCGTTGCTATGTCTCAGATCACCACAATAATTGGTCTGAACTGTTACCTTGGGCAGAGTTTGCTCGTAATAGTGCTATTAATGCTTCCTCCAAGTTATCCGTGTTCATGGCGAATTATGGGTTTCAGAAATCCTTGTTGCCCTATTCATTCATGTCTCAGGGTATTCTGGCTTTGGAGGAGCACCTCCGGCAACTCCGTTCCACGTGGGTGCAGATTCAGGATTGCCTTCATCATTCTATGCAGCGCCAAAAGTTCCAGGCTGATCGTAAGCGTCTGCCCGCACCTTCCTACCAGGTTGGTGAGAGAGTTTGGCTGTCCTCCTGCAACTTGAACCTTTGTGTGACTTCCAATAAATTGGCTCCACGTTTTGTTGGTCCTTTTCGAATACTCCGACGGGTTAATCCTGTGGCCTACACTCTTGACCTTCCTCCTGCTATGCGCGTCTCCAGTGTTTTTCATGTCTCCCTCTTGAAACCATTGGTTTGTAATCGGTTTACCACTGTGTTGCCTCATCCCCGTCCTATCTTTGTTGACAACCATGAGGAGTATGAGGTCAGCAGCATTATTGTTTCTCGTATGTCCAGGGGCCGTGTACAGTATTTGGTTCACTGGAGGGGCTACGGCCCGGAGAAGCGTTCTTGGGTTCCCTCCTCTGATGTTCCCGCCCTCCTCCGTGCCTTCCATGCCCGTTTCCCCAATATGCCTTTTGTCCTCCTGTGGGGGAGGGGTCGTTGAGGGGAGGGTACTGTCAGGGTTTTTTCCCTGTTGTGTTTGCCATGTGCTGCTGGCAGCCATTTTACTCACCTCTCTTCCTGACTATGGGGCATTGTGGGGGATGCTGCTCATTTCCTGCACTTCCTTTTATGGGCAGACTGGTGTGCATCATCCATGTGAGACAGGATGCAGTCTCAGAATTGGGATGTCATCACTTATTATTTAAAGGGCCTCTGTTCAGTATGCTTAACGTTGTTTAGGAATCAAATCTCCACTATGGTTTTTGTTTTTTCTTTTTGTCTCTCTTTGTTTGTTCTAATATTTTCTCTGGGATTTTCTTCTGTGCCTATCTAAATGGGCTCAACTTATTAGTTTTGTCCTGTGATGTGTCTATTCTCCTTTGGGGAATTCACTGTATTTCCTTTTTTTATTTTTTTATTTCTTTATATAGAACAGTCTTGACAAAGGTCCCTGTGAGGACCGAAACGTTGACTGAACTTATGAATCAATAAAAAATCTTTATTCTTTTTAAGACCTGTGAGTGCCTCTTCTTTATATGAAAAATGTATATATATATATATATATATATATATATATATATAAATAAGTATATATATATTTATATATGTATATATGCGTAAACTGTATATGTAAATGTGTGTGTATGTATGTATGAATGTATATATATATATATATATATATATATATCACACATACTGTTCCAGCTTGTACACTCTCCACTGTCTCCAGTGGCATTTTAACTGTATGTATAATTTTTTAGAATTATTATTATAATTTTTTAATATTGTATATTTAATATTTCAAGAATGCGTGTTGAGATTGATTGGCAATTCTTCATCTGCGCTAACATGACACGGCAAATCGCAAAACACAAAGTGAAATACGCATTTTTTTTATTCCTATGTTCTTCACATAGAAAATTTAATTTTTATTATTAAATATATATATATTTATATATATATATACTGTAAATATATATATATATATATATATATATATATATATGATAATGTTAATATAAAATAGATATCCATACCTATATAAATCTATAGGAATAGATATAGAAGTATATACAGATATATATAGAAATATGTACTTATAATAAAAATTACATTATCCTGTATGTGAAGAACATTGAAATGTGAAATGTGTACATTAAATATACAGTAAAACACATAAATGCATATGTACACACATATATACAAATATATATGCATACATACATATATTTAGACATTCATTCACCTTGTCATATACCATATACCTTTTAATCCTTACATTATATATATATATACATATATATATATATATATATACAGTATATATAGAGAGAGATATAGATATACATATATACAGTATATATATATATATATATATATATATATATATACTGTATATATATATATGTATATATATATATATATATATATATATATATATATATATATATATATTTACATATACAGTTTTAATTAAAAGTATTCAACACCCAATGCAAAATGTACAGACTTTTAACTGTTTGCAATGAAATAGCTCAACACAACAAATGTTTCAAGTTGTTTCACCATATTCAACTGAAAATACAACTTTTAATGAATTCTGTAGTCTCAAAATTATTCAACTCCTTCATGTCAAGCATCTTTAGTACTTAGTAGAGCACCCTTTTGCTGTTATGAGCTGCTGCAAATTAGATGCATAGCCAGACACCACCTTCTGGCAGTGTTTCTGAGAAATCTTAGCCCATTCCCCAATGAGCAATGGCCTCCAGTTCAGTAATTTTCTTAGGTTTGCGTGATATTTTCAAATCAGTCATATGTACAAAATTTGTGCACACCAAATACATATAAACAAATTAAAACCTTAAATTGTCATCCCTAACAAATATCTCATTGCATGTAAAGACAATTGTTACAAGTTAAAAGTATCCAGCTTAACAATTCTAGTATATATATAGCTTTAAAGGTTATTTCATCAAGTGTGATACCTTTACTTAATACGCAATGAAAATACATCTAATATACATAGAGAGTTTGACTTGCTTAATGTGATACAAATTGTGTATAGCACCATGTCCTTCAATCTTTGAGAAGATAATGGAAACATTTATATCGATTCACTCTCTATTTGTATATTGACTCCCATCGTCATTGATACACATACTATACATTTCTATGCTCAAGCCTGATCACATATATACAAATCCTTATATCTCCCTTAGAACATATTGGCATTATCATACACCACTGCATAAGATTATATACCTTGCTAGCACTTCAGAGTTTCAAACCGCCATTCCTAAACAGTGTATGACAAACAGCACTGTTAAAATACCTGCGGTTTGAAACACCTGATGACGAAAATTAAGTCATTGACTGGAGGCGTGTGCAAATTTTAAGTGTGTACTGTACCGGCATCAGATCTTAATACCTACGTTACCGGAAACAAGATTATCAAACCGGACTGGAAATGGGAATAATGATATGTCAGATTATTTATGTTATATATTGTTTAATACCTCTGCTGGTTTGTTAATAAACCACCTCACATAGTGCTAACCATTTTGGATCACCCTTTCCTCAAATTGATATAATACAACTTTGACCACATTCTACCACAGAATGATCAATGTACATAGTAAGCTTTGTATGAAATATGTCCACTACCCTTAAAGATATAGTTAGATAATATATATCAAGGTTATGTGTTTAACTGTGTAAAAAGTGCACACAAATCAGATTAATAAAATAAAGATAAATCCAAATGGGTATTCAGTCCCCTCGGATGCATTCTACCTAATCTATGTATCCACTGTGCTTCTCTTTTTAAGAGCTCCTCATCTCTATTACCTTCTCTTTTTACAGGGGGAATCCTGTCTATTAACATTGTTCTAAGCATAGCTATGGTGTATTTATTCTCTAAAAAATGACGGGCCACAGGTTGATCACTGGTGCCATCTTTGTATGCAGCTCTGATGGCACTCTTATGATTGGCAAGACGCTCTCTGAAATATGTACAGGTCTAGCCCATGTAATACTTCCCACATGGGCAAATGATGATATACACCACATATTCTGAGGTACAGGATAATCTATGCCTGATACTAAATTTCTTAGATCTATTAGGATGGGCAAATGTGTCACCCAACACCATGGTGTTACAGGTGACACAACTGCCACATTTAAAGCAGCCCATTAGACCCCTCGGTAGCCAAGTGTGAGACTTACAAAGAATGTCATGTTTAACCAACAAGGTTTTGAGGCTGCTGCCTTTCTTAAATACCATACGTGGAGGTTTTACCCCAGAAAAGGGTAAGATGGGGTCTTCAGATAAAATAAACCAATTCTTTGCCAATTTTTCTTAACTATTAAAATGGCAAGTGTATATGTGGAAATGAAATTGAGAACCTGTGATTCAGATTTGTTTTTGTCTACTATTAGAAATGAGTGTTCCCTGATCCAAATGTTTAATTTCATTCCACACTCTGGTAATATCTGTCAATTAATAACCCCTTTCAATAAATCTGTTTTTCATGAGATCATATTGCAAAAGTTTATCTTTCTCATCAGAATTGTTTCTTATAACTCTTAATAGTTGTGACTTCAGGATGCCAAATTTTAGTTGTGGAGGATGGTAACTTTGAAACATAAGAAGCGTATTCCTATCGGTGGGTTTGGAGTATAACTTCGTGTGTAACTTACATTAATTATTTTCCTGTATTTTGTAAATGCAGAGGTCAAGAATCTTTATCTCTTCATAATCAAACTCCATTTAAAATTGAACATTGGATAAATTCCCATTCAACTTTTCATGCCATTTCACAAGCTGAGACTCACTGCCTAACAATTAGCAAATCATAAATATTTCAATGATATAGTAAAATATTTGGATTATTATCACAGAAAACAAATTTATCCTCGTACCATGACATAAAAAGATTTGCAAACAAAGGGGCAATGGGGAGCCCATGGCCGTGCCTATTAGTTGCAAATAATAAGTGTTCTCAAACCTGAAATAATTATGAGTTAAACAAATGTTCAACAATTCAATAATGAATTCAATAGGTGGACCAATATATTCCTGACCAGACAAGAATTTTTGTCTTACATCCTCTAGGCCTAATTTATTAGGGATAATAGTATAAAGACTGGCCATGTTTAAAGTGACCAGTATTACATCCTTTGTGAAAGTTTTCTCTCTGAGAACCTTAATAAGTGCCATAGAGTCTTAAAGAAACAACTTAGTTTTCTTTAAAGTATTCTGGAGATGATAGTCAACAAATTGGGCAACACTTTGGTATAACTACCCGATAGCAGACACTATAGGACGCCAAGGGGGTTTTAGTGGGTCCTTGTGAACCTTAGGGATACTGTAAGTAAAAGGGTATTTGGGGTAGTCAGTGACCATACATTTGTAAATAAATTCATCTATATATCCACTTTGAAGAGTCATAAGTAATACTTTATCTAACACCACCTTATACTCCTTGTTAGGATTTCTAGGTAAAACAGAATAAGTTTGGGCATCATTTAACTGTTGCAACAGCTCATTTTTATAATGCAAGTTGTCAAGAATAACTATTGCACCGCCTTTATCGGCAGAGCGGATGATGATCGATTTGTCATCCCAGAGACTGTGTAATGCCTCCCATTGTTGACCACTCATATTACTATGCTGTATATTGATTTCTCTACACCCCACAGACAGTGGTGAATGTTTTGATGGCAGGGTGTGTATTGCTTGGTTCAAACTTAGATTTGGATTTAAATTTGTGTTTAGACTGGAGAAATGTATAGTATGTGTATCAATGACAATGGGAGTCAATATACAAATAGGGAGTGGATTTATATAAATGTTTCCATTATCTTGTCAAAGATTGAAGTACATGTGCTATACAGCACAGTCAATTACTCTGTAACAACGTCTTGAAACTGTATTCAACATTCAATAGACACAATTATTATTATTATTATCGGTTATTTGTAAAGCGCCAACCAATTCTGCAGCGCTATAAACATAGTCAGAATACAAGGAAACATTTATAGGGATCAGACGGGTAGAGGGCCCTGCCAAGAGTCACACTGTTGTAGTCAGCTCTAAAGAAGGTGATCTACAAACAGTATAGCTCTTAGGCTTACATGCTAAAGGGGTTCAAGGGGATAGCAATGGAGGAGAGGAAATGGTATAAAGAAAGGTTATTATAGGCTGTATGCATCCTTGAACAGTATAGTCTTTAAGGAGCGCTTGAATCTTTCAAAACTAGGGGAGAGTCTTGTGGAGGGAGGCAGAGAGTTCCACAAGATGAGAGCCAGTCTGGAGAAGTCCTGTAAGCGGGAGTGTGAGGAGGTAACAAGAGAGGAGGAGAGTAGGAGGTCATGAGCAGAGCAAAGGGGAGGGGAGGGAGAGTATCTGGAGACAAGGTCTGAGATATAGGGGGGAGCAGTGCAGTTGATGGTTTTGTATGTCATAGTGAGAATTATGTGCTTATTCCTGGAGGCAAGAGGAAACCAGTGAAGGGATTGGCAGAGAGGTGCAGCAGATGAAGAGCGACGTGTAAGGAAGATGAGCCCGGCAGAGGAATTCATTATGGATTGTAAAGGAGCTAGGCGACATCTGGGGAGACCAGAGAGGGCAGAGTTGCAGTAACCAAGGTGAGAAAGGATGAGAGAGTGGATTAAAATCTTAGTTGTGTCTTGTGTAAGGAAATGTCTAATATTAGAGATGTTTTTAAGGTGGAAGCGGCAGGATTTAGCCAAGGACTGAATGTGAGGAGTGAAAGAAAGATCTGAGTCAAGTGTGACCCCAAGACATCTGGCATGCAGGGTAAGGGTAATGATGGAGTTGTCAACAGTTATAGAGAGATTGGGGGTGGAGATTTTGGAAGAAGGAGGGAAAATAAGGAGCACAGTTTTGGAGAGATTTAGCTTGAGGTAGTGAGAGGACATCCAGGAAGAGATGTGAGAAAGACAGTTAGTGACACAGGTTAGCAAAAAGGAGATAGGTCTGGTGCAGAGTAGATTGGGGAGTTGTCTGTATACAAATGATATTGGAACCCATGAGACTTTATTAGGGAACCTAATAATGACGTGTATATTGAGAAGAGAAGGGGACTGAGGACAGAGTCTTGCGGTATCCCAACAAAAAGTGGTGACAGGGCAGAGGAGGCCACAGAGAAGGCAACACTAAAGGTACGGTTTGACAGGTAGGAAGAGAACCACGAGAGGGCTGTGTCACAAGTGCCGAAGAAGTGGAGGGTTTGGAGCAAAAGAGGGTGGTCAACAGTATCAAAGGCTGCAGACAGATCAAGGAGGATAAGCAGAGAGAAGTGGCCATCTGATTTTGCTGTAAGTAGGTCACTGGTAACTTTAACGATTGCTGTCCCTGTGAAGTGATGGGGATGAAATCCAGATTGCAGTGGGTCGAGGAGGGAGTTTAATGTAAGGAAATGGGATAGGCATGCATATTCTAACTTTTCGAGAAGCTTTGAGGCAAGAGGGAGTAGGGAAATAGGGTGGTAGTTGGATGGGGAGGTTGGATAGAGAGAAGGTTTTTTGAGGATAGGTGTGACCAGTGCATGTTTCAAAGATGAGGGAAATATACCGGTGCTGAGGGAGAAGTTGAAAATGTGCGTGTGTATAGGGCTAAGGGTGGAAGAGAGGGAGGTGAGCAGCTTTGAGGGGATAGGGTCAAGAGGACAGGTAGTGAGGTGAGAGATCAGTATAAGTGCCGAAACCTCTTCTTCAGTAACAGGGGAAAAAGAGCTAAATTTATGGCTATATGTGTTGTGGTTGATTGCGAGCGTTTGAGGGGGTGAGAGAGTGGAAGTATGTTGAGAGCTGATTTTGTTTCTGATGGAGTCGATTTTGTTATTGAAGTGGCTGGCAAAACATTGAGCTGTCAAAGAAGTTGTATTAGGGGGTGGGCGGAGAAGAATATTGAAAGTGGAGAACAGACGTTTTGGGTTTGAAGAAAGATTAGAGGTGAGTAGAGAAGTAATGTTGCTTGTAGAGATTAAGGGCAGAATAGTAGAAATTTGTGTCACATTAAGCTAGTCTAATTCTCTATGTATATTAGGTGTATTTCCATATATATATATCATATATATATATATATATATATCTATATATATATATATATATATATATATATATATATATATATATGTATGGGTGTATTTATACATGTCTAAATATGTGTACACCTGTATTTATGTGCTTTTATGTGCATATATGTATGTGCACATAAACATACATATATAATTATTTAAACACATATATTCACATGCACACGCACACATATATATACTATATATATATATATATATATATATATATATACATATACTGTACATATATATATATGGATTCACTCATATATATATATATATATATATATATATATATATATATATATATATATATATACAGGGAGTGCAGAATTATTAGGCAAATGAGTATTTTGACAACATCATCCTCTTTATGCATGTTGTCTTACTCCAAGCTGTATAGGCTCGAAAGCCTACTACCAATTAAGCATATTAGGTGATGTGCATCTCTGTAATGAGAAGGGGTGTGGTCTAATGACATCAACACCCTATATCAGGTGTGCATAATTATTAGGCAACTTCCTTTCCTTTGGCAAAATGGGTCAAAAGAAGGACTTGACAGGCTCAGAAAAGTCAAAAATAGTGAGATATCTTGCAGAGGGATGCAGCACTCTTAAAATTGCAAAGCTTCTGAAGCGTGATCATCGAACAATCAAGCGTTTCATTCAAAATAGTCAACAGGGTCGCAAGAAGCGTGTGGAAAAACCAAGGCGCAAAATAACTGCCCATGAACTGAGAAAAGTCAAGCGTGCAGCTGCCAAGATGCCACTTGCCACCAGTTTGGCCATATTTCAGAGCTGCAACATCACTGGAGTGCCCAAAAGCACAAGGTGTGCAATACTCAGAGACATGGCCAAGGTAAGAAAGGCTGAAAGACGACCACCACTGAACAAGACACACAAGCTGAAACGTCAAGACTGGGCCAAGAAATATATCAAGACTGATTTTTCTAAGGTTTTATGGACTGATGAAATGAGAGTGAGTCTTGATGGGCCAGATGGATGGGCCCGTGGCTGGATTGGTAAAGGGCAGAGAGCTCCAGTCCGACTCAGACGCCAGCAAGGTGGAGGTGGAGTACTGGTTTGGGCTGGTATCATCAAAGATGAGCTTGTGGGGCCTTTTCGGGTTGAGGATGGAGTCAAGCTCAACTCCCAGTCCTACTGCCAGTTTCTGGAAGACACCTTCTTCAAGCAGTGGTACAGGAAGAAGTCTGCATCCTTCAAGAAAAACAGGACAATGCTCCATCACACGCGTCCAAGTACTCCACAGCGTGGCTGGCAAGAAAGGGTATAAAAGAAGAAAATCTAATGACATGGCCTCCTTGTTCACCTGATCTGAACCCCATTGAGAACCTGTGGTCCATCATCAAATGTGAGATTTACAAGGAGGGAAAACAGTACACCTCTCTGAACAGTGTCTGGGAGGCTGTAGTTGCTGCTGCACGCAATGTTGATGGTGAACAGATCAAAACACTGACAGAATCCATGGATGGCAGGCTTTTGAGTGTCCTTGCAAAGAAAGGTGGCTATATTGGTCACTGATTTGTTTTTGTTTTGTTTTTGAATGTCAGAAATGTATATTTGTGAATGTTGAGATGTTATATTGGTTTCACTGGTAAAAATAAATAATTGAAATGGGTATATATTTGTTTTTTGTTAAGTTGCCTAATAATTATGCACAGTAATTGTCACCTGCACACACAGATATCCCCCTAAAATAGCTATAACTAAAAACAAACTAAAAACTACTTCCAAAACTATTCAGCTTTGATATTAATTAATTTTTTGGGTTCATTGAGAACATGGTTGTTGTTCAATAATAAAATTAATCCTCAAAAATACAACTTGCCTAATAATTCTGCACTCCCTGTATATATATATATATGTCAGTGGTGTATTTATGTTTTGTGCTGCCCTAGAAACTCAAAATTCTGCTGCCCCCCCCCCTCAAAGGTTTTATGCCTTTTTTCCACTTAATATTTTTTTGGGCCATTGTGTAATTTTTTTTTGTTTTGTTTGTTTTTTAATAACAATTAAAAAGAAAATGGGCTAGCAAAACACTTGCATACAGGTGGGTTGAATTGCATGCATCTCATACCATTTTCTCCATGAGAGAAGGGAGAGAAAATAAGGGGAGTGGAAAAAATGGAGGGAAAAGAAAGCAGGAAGGGAGGGAGAGAGAGAGAGAGAAGAGAAAAGTATTGAGGGAAAGAAAGGAGTGAAAGACGGGAGCAAGGAAGGGAGTATAGAGAAAGAAGGGAGGGAGGGAAAGAAGGGAGTGAGTCGAGGGAGGGAGTGAGTTGAGGGAGGAAGAGAGGGAGAAAGCGAAAGAAGGGAGAGAGGAAGGGAGGGAAAGAAGAATACACTTTGAAACAATCACTGCCCTTTACATGCAACAACATACATTAATTACCATTATTCAAGTAATTAAACTTTTTAAGTGACCGTTTCCTATTCACTCTATGGGTTCATGAATGCAGAGAAAGCTAGCTATTAGTAACTAACATACATTAGCACTGAAAGTTTATGATTAGACATCACAAGCTGATCTAAGCAGTGCACAGACGCATCCAGTCTGTTAACTGCTAAGACCTGCAATAAGCACTGTGCTCGCAGACCCACCACAGCTGATAAAGGGAGGCAGCATATCGGCACAAGGTCATCTCCTCCAGCCTCACCTTGAAAGCATATCCCTGGTGGAGTTTCTCACCAAGAACGCTTCCACTGCAAAAATGCCGGTGGCTCTAAATGAAGCAACGGTTTAAAGGAGCATTGCCTGTAAAGAGCGACCTTAATCAGCGCATGTGCCTTGTCTTCTCTGTAAAAGACTGCACTTTATCGCTCACTGTACTGTATGCTGGCTTTTAGAGAGAGGATAGGACAGATGTGCTGCCCATCCCAAATCTGCTGCCCTAGGCACCGGCCTTGTTGGCCTAGGCCATTATACGCTACTGATATATGTATATATATATATATATATATATATATATATATATATATATATATATATATATAAATGTATTAAAATTTTGGTGGAGATAAAAATCCTCCATGTCTCAAAAGTAAATCAATACAAAATGTTTGCATAGGAAATTAGCACATCCAGGAAAAGCAAGCTGGGAACTTGCCTGGATGTGCTAATTTCCTATGCAAAAATGTTGTATTGATTATATATATATATATATATATATATATATATATATATATATAAATATATATATACACACACAAACTTTTGAGTCTTTCCCAGTCAAATACCTTTAAACATGCAAGATCATTTTTATTCATTTTTTACATGTTTAAATGTGTTTTAATAGAAATATTGTACATTTCTATGTTCTTCATTCATATTTCTATATATATCTGCATATACAATATGTATATCTATCTATATATCATCTCCGTTTACATTCATATAGATATATATTTAGGTATAGATATATATTTTATAAAAAATTATCAGATAATTAGAAATATATTTTTAAAAATAATATTTTCTTTTTGTGAAGAACATAGGGATGTAAAGTATTCCTAACACACCTTTGGTTTAAGCACAGTTGATCTAGCTCAGTGTTGCGTTACTGTGTGAGTGATAACATTAAATAAGGCATTTTGTAGCGAGCCCCATAGAAGTCTATAGGGAGAAGGAGTTAGCATGGTCATGATATCTGAAGTCCTGGCGTTAAAGCGCCTGAGTCTTTTGCATGCACGCTGTTTGCGTTCCACTTGTAATACGCGCATAATTTGGCCCTATATGGAATAGGAAAAGTGCTCTAGAGCATGTGAACAGGCACTTTTTTACCAATCCAAAATGGCTGCAAATGTGCACCACATCTATTATTATTATTATCACCACATCTCTTGTTACAAGAGATTCCACAGCGCTAACACCTAGAAAATGCTATCCAAAGTTGCTTTGGTCCACACTGATTATTTTTTCTTATTTACCAATAATTAAAGAATTATAAAACATAAAATTTAATTGAGTAGAATTTTAAAGTTAGTTTTATCAAATGTTTAAATATAGCTTGGGCGTTTATTATGATGTGTTTTAAATGAAAGCTTAAAATAAGGGACATTTCAGTTTCCCTTTTAGACCTTATTAAAGTCAAGTGACATTTATCAATTTATAAAATAAATATATATTTGTTTTTTTTAAAGTTCCCAGACTGATATATACTACTAGTATCTGCTGTTATTGGACCAAAAAGACTTTGAGACTTGAATATAGTAGAATTTGTTTCTATCTCTAATTATGATGTAATATATTTTGTGTGAAATTAATCCAACTTTTCTCATTTTAATTTGATCATTTAGTATATCTTGAAATAATAATATGAATATTTAAAGAATAATTATCTAATCTTTCACTTTAATCTCACCTATTAAATTCCATATTTTTGTCTTTTTTCAAATCTTGGTCTAATTTGGCAATTTGAAGATAAGCGGCACATTTATTCTTTAATCATTTTCTTAAGAGTTGTATT
Organism: Bombina bombina; assembly: GCF_027579735.1. Classification (NCBI taxonomy): domain Eukaryota; kingdom Metazoa; phylum Chordata; class Amphibia; order Anura; family Bombinatoridae; genus Bombina; species Bombina bombina. The sequence goes on from NC_069499.1 coordinate 1,302,842,460, forward strand.
TCTAAAAAAAAACTAGCATTTCACCATTGAAATTATAGTTGCAGCATAAAAACCTTTGATAAAATGGTTACCTGTAACACTAAAACAATTGTATCAGAATAATTTGAAAACAAATAAATCCAGAGAAGAAATAGGGTCCATTAAACATTTGTAACAAGTCCTTGCAGACTTGCAAACAGACAGACGGACAGTGGTGGGCACTGGGCAGTCTTTTTAGATTGCAACAATCATTAGAAGATTGTTTTATCTATATGATACTTTTTTCTAATTTAATGACATATATACAAAACCTATAGATCATGCATTTAAATTTAGCTAGCGGAATCAATGTTATACTATTTAAAAACACATGTTTAGAATGTCATATAACTATTCCATAAGACTTTTGAAATTCTAGGCCCCTTGTCTCTGTTAGTCATTTTACTATTATAAACCATCGCCGAGATTACGAGTTTGGCGTTAACAGGGGTGCAGGGCTAACGAGGCTTTTTTTTCTAACGCTACCTTAAGCCAACGCTGGTATTCCAGGTTTTTTTAAACCTGGCGTTAGCCGCAAAAAGGTGAGCGTAGGAAAGAATTTAGCTCCACATCTCACCTCAATACCAGAGTTGCTTAAGTCAGCGGTAAGCTGGCTAAACGTGCTCGTGCACGATTTCCCCATAGGAAACAATGGGGCTGAGCTGGCTGGAAAAAACCTAACACCTGCAAAAAAGCAGCTTCCAGCTTCTAACGCAGCCCCATTGTTTCCTATGGGAAAATAAAAAATATGTCTGCACCTAACACCCTAACATGAACCCCGAATCTAAACACCCCTAATCTTACACTTATTAACCCCTAATCTGCTGCTATCGCTGAAACCTACATTATATTATTAACCCCTAATATGCCGCTCCGGACACCGCCGCCACCTACATTATCCCTATGAACCCCTAATATACTGCCCCCAATATCGCTGACACCTATATTATACTTATAAACCCCTAATCTGCCACCCCCAACGTCGCCGACACCTACCTACAATTATTAACCCCTAATCTGCTGACCGGACATCGCCGCCACTTTAATAAATGTATTAACCCCTAAACTGCCACGCTCCCGCCTCACATACACTAGTTAAATTTTATTAACCTCTAATCTGCCGTCCCTAACATCGCCGACACCTACTTACATTTATTAACCCCTAATCTGCCACCCCCAACGTCGCCGCTACTATAATACATTTATTAACCCCTAAACCTAAGTCTAAACCTAAGTCTAACCCTAAGTCTAACCCCCCCTAACGCCCCGCAAAAGGCCCTTTTAAGGGCTATTTGTAATTTAGTATAGGGTAGGGAAATGTTATTATTTTATTTATTTTTTATTTTATTTTATTAGGGGGATTAGATTAGGTGTAATTAGTTTAAAATTATTGTAATTCTTTTTTTCTGTAATTTAGTGTTTGTTTTTTTCCGTAATTTAGTTTATTGAATTTAATTGTAATTAATTGTAGGTAGTTTAGGTAATTTATTTAATGATAGTGTAGTGCTAGGTGTAATTCTAACTTAGGTTAGGGTTTATTTTCCAGGTAATTTTGTATTTATTTTAGCTAGGTAGTTATTAAATAGTTAATAACTTTTTAATAACTATTGTATCTAGTTAAAATAAATACAAAGATGCCTGTAAAATAAATATAAATCCAAAGCTAGCTACAATGTAACTATTAGTTATATTGTAGCTAGCTTAGGCCTAGATTTGGAGTTTGGCGGTAGCCGTGAAAACCAGCGTTAGAGGCTCCTAACGCTGGTTTTAGGCTACCGCCGGTATTTGGAGTCAGTCAAAAAAGGGTCTAACGCTCACTTTTCAGCCGCGACTTTTCCATACCGCAGATCCCCTTACGTCATTTGCGTATCCTATCTTTTCAATGGGATCTTTCTAACTCCGGTATTTAGAGTCGTGTCTGAAGTGAGCGTTAGAAAGCTAACGACAAAACTCCAGCCGCAGAAAAAAGTCAGTAGTTAAGAGCTTTCTGGGCTAACGCCGGTTCATAAAGCTCTTAACTACTGTGCTCTAAAGTACACTAACACCCATAAACTATCTATGTACCCCTAAACCGAGGTCCCCCCACATCGCCGCCACTCGATTAATTTTTTTTAACCCCTAATCTGCCGACCGCCACCTACGTTATCCTTATGTACCCCTAATCTGCTGCCCCTAACACCGCCGACCCCTGTATTATATTTATTAACCCCTAACCTGCCCCCCACAACGTCGCCGCCAGCTACCTACAATAATTAACCCCTAATCTGCCGACCGCAAAGCGCAGCCACCTACATTATAGCTATGTACCCCTAATCTGCTGCCCCTAACACCGCCAACCCCTATATTATATTTATTAACCCCTAATCTGTCGCCCTCAACGTCGCCTCCACTTGCCTACACTTATTAACCCCTAATCTGCCGACCGGACCGCACCACTATTATAATAAAGTTATTAACCCTTAATCCGCCTCACTAACCCTATAATAAATAGTATTAACCCCTAATCTGCCCTCCCTAACATCGCCGACACCTAACTTCAAACATTAACCCCTAATCTGCCGACCGGAGCTCACCACTATTCTAATAAATGTATTAACCCCTAAAGCTAAGTCTAACCCTAACCCTAACACTAACACCCCCCTAAATTAAACATAATTTTAATCTAACGAAATTAATTAACTCTTATTAAATAAATTATTCCTATTTAAAGCTAAATACTTACCTGTAAAATAAATCCTAATATAGCTACCATATAAATTATAATGATATTATAGCTATTTTATGGTTAAATATTTATTTTACAGGTAACTTTGTATTTATTTTAACCAGGTACAATAGCTATTAAATAGTTAAGAACTATTTAATAGCTAAAATAGTTAAAATAATTACAAATTTACCTGTAAAATAAATCCTAACCTAAGTTACAATTAAACCTAACACTACACTATCAATAAATAAATTAAATACAATTCCTACAAATAAATACAATGAAATAAACTAACTAAAGTACCAAAAATAAAAAAGAACTAAGTTACAAAAAATAAAAAAATATTTACAAACATTAGAAATATATTACAACAATTTTAAACTAATTACACCTACTCTAAGCCCCCTAATAAAATAACAAAGCCCCCCAAAATAAAAAAATTCCCTACCCTATTCTAAATTACTAAAGTTCAAAGCTCTTTTACCTTACCAGCCCTGAACAGGGCCCTTTGCGGGGCATGCCCCAAGAAGTTCAGCTCTTTTGGCTGTAAAAAAAAACATACAATACCCCCCCCAACATTACAACCCACCACCCACATACCCCTAATCTAACCCAAACCCCCTTAAATAAACCTAACACTAAGCCCCTGAAGATCTCCCTACCTTGAGTCGTCTTCACCCAGCCGAGCCAAATTCTTCATCCAAGCGGAGCAAGAAGAGGTCCTCCATCCGGTAGAAGTCTTCATCCAAGCGGGGCAGAAGAGGTCTTCCATCCGATTGAAGTCTTCATCCAAGCGGAATCTTCTATAGTCATCCATCCGGAGCGGAGCGGCAGCATCCTGAAGACGTCCGATGCGGAATATCCATCCTGGCCGACGACTGAACGACGAATGACGGTTCCTTTAAATGACGTCATCCAAGATGGCGTCCCTCGAATTCCGATTGGCTGATAGGATTCTATCAGCTAATCGAATTAAGGTAGGAATATTCTGATTGGCTGATGGAATCAGCCAATCAGAATCAAGTTCAATCCGATTGGCTGATCCAATCAGCCAATCAGATTGAGCTCGCATTCTATTGGCTTTTCCGATCAGCCAATAGAATGTGAGCTCAATCTGATTGGCTGATTGGATCAGCCAATCGGATTGAACTATATTCTGATTGGCTGATTCCATCAGCCAATCAGAATATTCCTACCTTAATTCTGATTAGCTGATAGAATCCTATCAGCCAATCAGAATTCGAGGGACGCCATCTTGGATGACGTCATTTAAAGGAACCGTCATTCGTCGTTCAGTCGTCGGCCAGGATGGATGTTCCGCGTCGGACGTCTTCAGGATGCTGCCGCTCCGCTCCGGATGGATGACGATAGAAGATTCCGCTTGGATGAAGACTTCAATCGGATGGAAGACCTCTTCTGACCCACTTGGATGAAGACTTCTACCGGATGGAGGACCTCTTCTTGCTCCGCTTGGATGAAGAATTTGGCTCGGCTGGGTGAAGACGACTCAAGGTAGGGAGATCTTCAGGGGCTTAGTGTTAGGTTTATTTAAGGGGGGTTTGGGTTAGATTAGGGGTATGTGGGTGGTGGGTTGTAATGTTGGGGGAGGGATATTGTATGTTTTTTTTTTACAGGCAAAAGAGCTGAACTTCTTGGGGCATGCCCCGCAAAGGGCCCTGTTCAGGGCTGGTAAGGTAAAAGAGCTTTGAACTTTAGTAATTTAGAATAGGGTAGGGAATTTTTTTATTTTGGGGGGCTTTGTTATTTTATTAGGGGGCTTAGAGTAGGTGTAATTAGTTTAAAATTGTTGTAATATATTTCTAATGTTTGTAAATATTTTTTTATTTTTTGTAACTTAGTTCTTTTTTATTTTTGGTACTTTAGTTAGTTTATTTCATTGTATTTATTTGTAGGAATTGTATTTAATTTATTTATTGATAGTGTAGTGTTAGGTTTAATTGTAGATAATTATAGGCATTTTATTTAATTTATTTATTGATAGTGTAGTGTTAGGTTTAATTGTAATTTAGGTTAGGATTAATTTTACAGGTAAATTTGTAATTATTTTAACTATTTTAGCTATTAAATAGTTCTTAACTATTTAATAGCTATTGTACCTGGTTAAAATAAATACAAAGTTACCTTTAAAATAAATATTAATCCTAAAATAGCTATAATATCATTATAATTTATATTGTAGCTATATTAGGATTTATTTTACAGGTAAGTATTTAGCTTTAAATAGGAATAATTTATTTAATAAGAGTTAATTAATTTCGTTAGATTAAAATTATATTTAACTTAGTGGGGTGTTAGTGTTAGGGTTAGACTTAGCTTTAGGGGTTAATACATTTATTAGAATAGCGGTGAGCTCCAGTTGGCAGATTAATGGATAGACTAGTTCAATTGTTTCCAGGGGTGGTCTTGGTGTGGTCGGAGATTGAGAGTAGGACAACTTGGAGGGCGGCATGGGACACCAAAAAACTAGAGGCTTCCAGACGAAAGGTCAATAGGACAGTTACTGGTTATGTTAAAAAGTTGGGAGGGATTGGCCTGTGACACGTGGAATTCGAGGGGGAGTCAGGCAAGTGCTTTTATCTGAAAGATGGAGTTCACTTGAACGAAGTGGGGCTACATCTGTTTAATTTCACATTACGGGAGGGGATAGAAAAGGCCTTAGCTCTAGGTGGCGGTACTCGCTAGGGAGCGAGTGGTGGCGGAAGTGCTTGCTAGGTTCTATTGAGGCTTACGCCTAATAGAGTATGGCTGGTGTTTATTAATGATTAAGAAAGGAAGTAGAGGTACGCCCCGCCCTGGAAGGGGTTGGGGCTTATACTTAAGCAAAAGCAAGCACGGAGGTGTGGTTACAAATGATGTTGTAAAGGTTTATTAATATGTCAATTTATTTTGTTATGTTAATAAATGAGCTGCGGCCTTTTCTCTCCCAAGACAGTGTGGTGTGGTTTGTTTAGGAAACGAGTAGTGGGAAATGTGGGGTCAAGAAAAGGCCCGTATGTAAGGTATGGAAGGAGGGCACCTGTGACCCCACTTCACCCCTGCAAGAGTGGAACATTCCAATAGGGGATATCGGTATAAGAAGCTGGATTCGGAAGTGAGGTCACAGGTGTCCTGACAGGAACAAATGGTAGGAGGTGTGTCCCGCCCTCCCTCCCCAGAATAAGGTGGTAATTGTCGCAGCAATGGTGGAAGTGCTTGCTAGGTTCTATTGAGGCTTATGCCTAATAGAGTATGGCTGGTGTTTATTAATGATTAAGAAAGGAAGTAGAGGTACGCCCCGCCCTGGAAGGGGTGGGGGCTTATACTTAAGCAAAAGCAAGCACGGAGGTGTGGTTACAAATGATGTTGTAAAGGTTAATTAATATGTTAATTTATTTTGTTATGTTAATAAATGAGCTGCGGCCTTTTCTCTCCCAAGACAGTGTGGTGTGGTTTGTTTAGGAAACGAGTAGTGGGAAATGTGGGGTCATGTATCTACCTTTCAACTAGATGATTCTTAAATATTGATTAATGTATTACAAAGAATGCAGACAATTAATAGACTTTAATTACACATGATGGAAGCATTATTGATATAATTTTTTTGGGCCAGATTACAAGTGTAGAGGTATTTAATGCTGCAGCTTGCACACTGACTCCACTAGAAGTAACGTGTGCTAACCCGATAAGAAAAAAGCCGAACTTTGAATATCACACACACGTTAACATATTCCCCCATAGAATTCAATAAAGCAAAAAAAGTGAGGGGAAAAAACCCAATTGCATATTCTCAAGAGTGCTAAGATGAAAATATGAGTATTTCACATTCCAATGGTGTTCATATAGCAGAATATGTTCTATTTATTTATAAATACATATTTCTACAAATATCTGATGGTATTTTGGTACAATATCTATCTATACCTATACATATATAAATGATTATATATCTGTATAGATATACAGGTATATGTATATAGTAATAATTATCATTGCACAAGTAAATTCTCGTGCTGTGTCACCCCTGCTCTTGCACGACCTGTCAATCACCCCTGCTCTTTTGTGACCTGTCAATCACCCCTGCTTTTGCGTGACCTGTCAATCACCCCTCTAAGGTGGCAGAGTGGTTCAGAAACAGCAGGTTTGATTGCTGCTTCGTAGCTAGTGCAATGCAAGGTTGAATGAGTGAGCCTGCACCACAATGGCTACAAAGCAGCCTCTGTTGTTTAATAAATGGAGCCCACTATCTAGATTACCTTTGAAATTGATCAGTCAATCACTTCCATTATCTAAATGTGCTCAAACTTTTTAAATGCACTCGTTCTTAGGCACCAGCTCCTACTGGGCATGTGCAAGATTCACAGGATATACATCAATTTTGTGAGTGGCTGATGGCTGTCACATGATGCAATATGAAGGAAAATGTAACTGACATTTGTCAGAAAAACATTTCCTACTGATTTGAAATTCAAACTAAGTGCTTTTGCATGATTTTTTTATTATGCATTTATTGATTAGGGAATTATATTGTGTTCCGTGGTCCTTTAATCAATACAGATGTTGCACTGCTTGTAAAGTTACAGGCCTAGATTTAGAGTTCGGCGGTAAAAGGGCTGTTAACGCTCCGCGGGTTTTTTTCTGGCCGCACCATAAATTTAACTCTGGTATCGAGAGTTCAAACAAATGCTGCGTTAGGCTCCAAAAAAGGAGCGTAGAGCATTTTTACCGCAAATGCAACTCTCGATACCAGAGTTGCTTACGGACGCGGCCGGCATCAAAAACGTGCTCGTGCACGATTCTCCCATAGGAAACAATGGGGCTGTTTGAGCTGAAAAAAAACCTAACACCTGCAAAAAAGCAGCGTTCAGCTCCTAACGCAGCCCCATTGTTTCCTATGGGGAAACACTTCCTACGTCTGCACCTAACACTCTAGCATGTACCCCGAGTCTAAACACCTCTAACCTTACACTTATTAACCCCTAATCTGCCGCCCCCGCTATCGCTGACCCCTGCATTACACTTTTAACCCCTAATCTGCCGCTCCGTAAACCGCCGCCACCTACGTTATCCCTATGTACCCCTAATCTGCTGCCCCTAACACCGCCGACCCCTGTATTATATCTATTAACCCCTAACTTGCCCCCCACAACGTCGCCGCAAGCTACTTAAAATAATTAACCCCTAATCTTCCGACCGCAAATCGCCGCCACCTACGTTATCCCTATGTACCCCTAATCTGCTACCCCTAACACCGCCGACCCCTATATTATATTTATTAACCCCTAATCTGCCCCCCACAACGTCGCCGACACCTACCTACACTTATTAACCCCTAATCTGCCGAGCGGACCTGAGCGCTACTATAATAAAGTTATTAACCCCTAATCCGCCTCACTAACCCTATCATAAATAGTATTAACCCCTAATCTGCCCTCCCTAACATCGCCGACACCTAACTTCAATTATTAACCCCTAATCTGCCGACCGGAGCTCACCGCTATTCTAATAAATGTATTAACCCCTAAAGCTAAGTCTAACCCTAACACTAACACCCCCCTAACTTAAATATAATTTTTATCTAACGAAATAAATTAACTCTTATTAAATAAATAATTCCTATTTAAAGCTAAATACTTACCTGTAAAATACATCCTAATATAGCTACAATATAAATTATAATTATATTATAGCTATTTTAGGATTAATATTTATTTTACAGGCAACTTTGTAATTATTTTAACCAGGTACAATAGCTATTAAATAGTTAAGAACTATTTAATAGTTACCTAGTTAAAATAATTACAAATTTACCTGTAAAATAAATCCTAACCTAAGATATAATTAAACCTAACACTACCCTATCAATAAAATAATTAAATAAACTACCTACAATTACCTACAATTAACCTAACACTACACTATCAATAAATTAATTAAATACAATTGCTACAAATAAATAAAATTAAATAAACTATCTAAAGTACAAAAAATAAAAAAGAACTAAGTTACAGAAAATAATAAAATATTTACAAACATAAGAAAAATATTACAACAATTTTAAACTAATTACACCTACTCTAAGCCCCCTAATAAAATAACAAAGCCCCCCAAAATAAAAAATTCCCTACCCTATTCTAAAATACAAATATTACAAGCTCTTTTACCTTACCAGCCCTGAACAGGGCCCTTTGCGGGGCATGCCCCAAGAATTTCAGCTCTTTTGCCTGTAAAAAAAAACATACTATACCCCCCCCCAACATTACAACCCACCACCCACATACCCCTAATCTAACCCAAACCCCCCTTAAATAAACCTAACACTACCCCCCTGATGATCTTCCTACCTTGTCTTCACCATGCCAGGTTCACCGATCCGTCCTGGCTCCAAGATCTTCATCCACCCCAAGCGGGGGCTAGACATCCACTGAAGAAGTCCAGAAGAGGGTCCAAAGTCTTCCTCCTATCCGGCAAGAAGAGGACATCCGGACCGGCAAACATCTTCTCCAAGCGGCATCTTCTATCTTCTTCCATCCGATGACGACCGGCTCCATCTTGAAGACGTCCAGCGCGGATCCATCCTCTTCTTCCGACGACTAGACGACGAATGACGGTTCCTTTAAGGGACGTCATCCAAGATGGCGTCCCTCGAATTCCGATTGGCTGATAGGATTCTATCAGCCAATCGGAATTAAGGTAGGAATTTTCTGATTGGCTGATGGAATCAGCCAATCAGAATATAGTTCAATCCGATTGGCTGATCCAATCAGCCAATCAGATTGAGCTCGCATTCTATTGGCTGTTCCGATCAGCCAATAGAATGCGAGCTCAATCTGATTGGCTGATTGGATCAGCCAATCGGATTGAACTATATTCTGATTGGCTGATTCCATCAGCCAATCAGAAAATTCCTACCTTAATTCCGATTGGCTGATAGAATCCTATCAGCCAATCGGAATTCGAGGGACGCCATCTTGGATGACGTCCCTTAAAGGAACCGTCATTCGTCGTCTAGTCGTCGGAAGAAGAGGATGGATCCGCGCTGGACGTCTTCAAGATGGAGCCGGTCGTCATCGGATGGAAGAAGATAGAAGATGCCGCTTGGAGAAGATGTTTGCCGGTCCGGATGTCCTCTTCTTGCCGGATAGGAGGAAGACTTTGGACCCTCTTCTGGACTTCTTCAGTGGATGTCTAGCCCCCGCTTGGGGTGGATGAAGATCTTGGAGCCAGGACGGATCGGTGAACCTGGCATGGTGAAGACAAGGTAGGAAGATCATCAGGGGGGTAGTGTTAGGTTTATTTAAGGGGGGTTTGGGTTAGATTAGGGGTATGTGGGTGGTGGGTTGTAATGTTGGGGGGGGGGTATTGTATGTTTTTTTTTACAGGCAAAAGAGCTGAAATTCTTGGGGCATGCCCCGCAAAGGGCCCGGTTCAGGGCTGGTAAGGTAAAAGAGCTTGTAATATTTGTATTTTAGAATAGGGTAGGGAATTTTTTATTTTGGGGGGCTTTGTTATTTTATTAGGGGGCTTAGAGTAGGTGTAATTAGTTTAAAATTGTTGTAATATTTTTCTTATGTTTGTAAATATTTTATTATTTTCTGTAACTTAGTTCTTTTTTATTTTTTGTACTTTAGATAGTTTATTTAATTTTATTTATTTGTAGCAATTGTGTTTAATTAATTTATTGATAGTGTAGTGTTAGGTTAATTGTAGGTAATTGTAGGTAGTTTATTTAATTATTTTATTGATAGGGTAGTGTTAGGTTTAATTATATCTTAGGTTAGGATTTATTTTACAGGTAAATTTGTAATTATTTTAACTAGGTAACTATTAAATAGTTCTTAACTATTTAATAGCTATTGTACCTGGTTAAAATAATTACAAAGTTGCCTGTAAAATAAATATTAATCCTAAAATAGCTATAATATAATTATAATTTATGTTGTAGCTATATTAGGATGTATTTTACAGGTAAGTATTTAGCTTTAAATAGGAATTATTTATTTAATAAGAGTTAATTTATTTCGTTAGATAAAAATTATATTTAACTTAGGGGGGTGTTAGTGTTAGGGTTAGACTTAGCTTTAGGGGTTAATACATTTATTAGAATAGCGGTGAGCTCCGGTCGGCAGATTAGGGGTTAATAATTGAAGTTAGGTGTCGGCGATGTTAGGGAGGGCAGATTAGGGGTTAATACTATTTATGATAGGGTTAGTGAGGCGGATTAGGGGTTAATAACTTTATTATAGTAGCGCTCAGGTCCGCTCGGCAGATTAGGGGTTAATAATTGAAGTTAGGTGTCGGCGATGTTAGGGAGGGCAGATTAGGGGTTAATACTATTTATTATAGGGTTAGTGAGGCGGATTAGTGGTTAATAACTTTATTATAGTAGCGCTCAGGTCCGCTCGGCAGATTAGGGGTTAATAATTGAAGTTAGGTGTCGGCGATGTTAGGGAGGGCAGATTAGGGGTTAATACTATTTATGATAGGGTTAGTGAGGCGGATTAGGGGTTAATAACTTTATTATAGTAGCGCTCAGGTCCGCTCGGCAGATTAGGGGTTAATAATTGAAGTTAGGTGTCGGCGATGTTAGGGAGGGCAGATTAGGGGTTAATACTATTTATGATAGGGTTAGTGAGGCGGATTAGGGGTTAATAACTTTATTATAGTAGCGCTCAGGTCCGCTCGGCAGATTAGGGGTTAATAAGTGTAGGTAGGTGTCGGCGACGTTGTGGGGGGCAGATTAGGGGTTAATAAATATAATATAGGGGTCGGCGATGTTAGGGGTAGCAGATTAGGGGTACATAGGGATAACGTAGGTGGCGGCGATTTGCGGTCGGAAGATTAGGGGTTAATTATTTTAAGTAGCTTGCGGCGACGTTGTGGGGGGCAAGTTAGGGGTTAATAGATATAATACAGGGGTCGGCGGTGTTAGGGGCAGCAGATTAGGGGTACATAAGTATAACGTAGGTGGCGGTCGGCAGATTAGGGGTTAAAAATTTTAATCGAGTGGCGGCGATGTGGGGGGACCTCGGTTTAGGGGTACATAGGTAGTTTATGGGTGTTAGTGTACTTTAGGGTACAGTAGTTAAGAGCTTTAGAAACCGGCGTTAGCCAGAAAGCTCTTAACTCCTGCTATTTTCAGGCGGCTGGAATCTTGTCGTTAGAGCTCTAACGCTCACTGCAGAAACGACTCTAAATACCAGCGTTAGAAAGATCCCATTGAAAAGATAGGCTACGCAAATGGCGTAGGGGGATCTGCGGTATGGAAAAGTCGCGGCTGAAAAGTGAGCGTTAGACCCTTTAATCACTGACTCCAAATACCAGCGGGCGGCCAAAACCAGCGTTAGGAGCCTCTAACGCTGGTTTTGACGGCTACCGCCGAACTCTAAATCTAGGCCACAGTTAGTTAACAAATGTAGTACTTTTACATCAGTTATGAAGTATTTAAGATCTGATCACCTGCAAAAATTGAAATGCAATGAATTGAGGGCAAATGTGATTTGCAAAGTTAGTCAAAAAGAAAACGCTTTACTAAATTGAGAATAAATCATTAAACCAACACAATACAAAATGACAACACACCTTAATATAAAAACATCGATAAATAATAGTGAGTTGTGTTACAGCATACCTGTTGCTAGGAGGTCTTTCAAATAGTATTTTACTGTCTGAGATTTTTATTAAAGGCACAGTAAACTCTAATTTAAACTTCTGTAATTGAGATGGAACATGTCATTGTAAACAATTTTCCATTTAACTTCTATTATCTAATTTTCTTCATTGTCTTGGTATCCTTTGTTGTAAAGCATACTTAGGTAGGTTCAGGAGTAGCAATGCACTCTTAGGAGCTAGCTGTTTATTGGTGACTGAACATATATGCCTCTTGTCATTGCCTCATTATATTTGTTCAGCTGGATCCCAGTAGCTTCTTCTTCAGCAAAGTATATCAAGAGAATGAAGCAAAATGTGATAATATAATTAGATAAGAAAGTTCTAAAGTGCATTCTCTATCTGAATCATGAAAGAAAATTTTGAGTTTCATGTTCCATTAATGATAGCCTCTATAAAGCCACACCAGGAAACACTGATGGTATGTCCTATAACGTATGGGTGGAGATTTGGGACATCCTTTACTTTACTGTGAATATGTCAATAACTATCTTGTGAGCAAAAGTTTAATAAAGGGTAATATGCATGGGTGTGTTTTTCAGTTTTTGCAAATAAGTGAAAATATAATATTTATATCTAGCACACAGGATTTATGTAACCAACATAGAGCCAGATTACAAGTGAGTCACTATCTTAACCTAAATATATATTTAAATTAGCATATATATATATTTTTTTTTTATTGCTGCTCAATGCTGTATGAATTGCCCTGTGCTAGGTGCTTTGCCATGGCTGCTGGCATGAAAACGAGGCTCCCATTGGAGCCTATGTAAGCGCGCTATCGTGTGCCCTTGACTTCCGGGCAATGCAAACTCATTTCCATGAGCTGGTATTACTGAGTGAAGTGCAAATATTGCACTCGCATAAGCTCAATATTGTGCTCCACTCATAATCTTGTCCATAATTTGCACATACAGTATCTTGTAAATGCAAAATAACCATTCAAAATAACAGGTTAAACACTAAACCCCTTCTCTTCTAAGCCTTTTCCGTACCCTGCACTAAGCTGAATTTCAGTTTTTTTGCTGCCTAAATATAAACACTATTGTCACATATCAGTGAGTGACCCACACAAAATTATATATATTTTTTGTCAGCAGGCCCAGCAGAGTCAGAATATGTCATTATTATATTTATAATTCTTTGCATGTGAGAAGGCTGCAACAAAAAAATTTGAAAACATTTATATTTTTGTTAAGAGTCATAAAATAACATTGGCCAAAATTACAAGTTGCATGGAAAATCAGTTGTGAAAACACAGCAGGTGTTATGGCTTTTTTCGCATTTGGGGTTGTGAAGCTATTACAAGTTGCAAAATAACTTATTTTGCATGTGCGTTAAACTGCGTAATCTACACAGCCAAAATGCGTGCGCATTCACGTATTCCCCATAGAAGTCAAAGCCCTTGATGTAGTCTCCTTGTAAAGTGTACAGGAAAATGCAAATATTTCATATTCCAAAAAGGTTTTTGTAACGGAATATGTTCTATTTATTTATAAATAAATATTTTTCTATATACAGGTATGTGATGATTTTTGGACAGAAATATCTATTTATAGCAAGATATTTATATTAATATATATATATATATATGTCTAGATATTTTGAGATCTATATGTGAATATCGCTTTGAAAATCTGAGATATTGTTTAATGTGCATCAGATTGTAATGTAAAATCGTTTCATTATCTCCCTAGTTAAACATATCTCTATACACATAAATCCATGTTTCTCTATGTATGTGTATGTATGTCAATGTAAAATCCCTGCGTCTGCTTTTTTTTTCTAACACCTGAGATCTCATATCTTTTAGCGCTTATAACTTTGTGAGCAATATTTTTTTAAAATAATTTTTATTAGACAGTGTTAATATGAGTGTAACTGTACTTTATAATGTATTTTGTGAAACTTGTATGTTGCACAAAACTGTTAACTACAGCTCTTTGAACGCGGAAAGTATTGTTTCGTAAAATGTGAATGCGCGCGTGCAATCATGATTTCTCAAAATTTGTAATAGCTGCTCAATGGAAACTGATTGTGAAAAGACCATATCGCACGCAGAAAAATCCTAACGCACGACTTGTAATCTTGCCCATTGTAAATAGCCAGGTGACCACTTTTGCTACTGTTATCGGCTTACTAAATTGTTATCACGAGTATCCTTGGAAGAGCGCCCATCAAGGATTTTAGAAGTAATAAAAACTATTTGTCCCAGAGTAGAAATAATTTTTTTTATTATTTTCCAGGTGATCATCCTGTCAGCACACCTGGCTATACAGACACATTGTACATTTTTTCTGCACACATTTCAATTTTTTGTGTGTGTTTCAGTAAAGGTCCCCTCCCCATTAAACCTACCAGCTTTGATTCTATTCGTTTTACTTTTGCATTTACACATTTGTGGCAACATTACCAGCATTCCATTGAAGACTTAGGAGTCCTGCCCTCTAGGCCACTAACAATCCCAGCCTGTAGTGCGAGGAATTGACAAAAACTGCTTCTAACCCCTGCATGACTACAACTGCTCATCATGCACATTAAATAGGTTAAATACCAACCTGAAAACACTACTACACATACGGTTAGATTAAGAGTTTTTCACTATGCCGGGTGCGTAAATAACGCAATAAAATGAGCGTTATCGCACTTTCCATAGCGCTGCCATTACGAGTTACTGAAAAACCTCCTTGTGCTGTGCGTTATGGTGCGTTAAGCTCCATACCGCACAAAAGCCAAGGGCTGAGTTTATGTACTCGTGCACGCATTCCCCCATAGACATAAATGGGGAGAGAGTGTTAGAAAAAAACTAGCACCTGCAATTGCAGAAAGGCAATTCGCCGTTACGCAACCCCATTTATGTCTATGGGGAAAATAAAGTCAGGTTTAAACCTAACACCCTAACATAAACCCCTAGTCTAAACACCCCTAGTCCGCCACTCCCCAACATCGCCAACACTAAATAAAGTGATTAACCCCTAAACCGCTGCCCCCGCATCACTTACACCTAAATAAACCTATTAACCCCTAAACCACCGGTCCCCCACATCACTACTACTATAATAAAACAATTAACCCCTAAACTGCTGCCCCTGACATTGGCGACACCTAAATAAAGTTATTAACCCCTAATCCACTGCTCCTCAACATCGCCAACGCTAAATAAAGTGATTAACCCCTAATCAACCGCTCCATCACATCGCCGACACTAAATAAACCTATAAACCCCTAAACCGCCGGCCCCCCACATTACAACTAATAAATAAACCTATTAAGCCCTAAACCGCCAGCCCCCTACATAGTAACTAATAAACTAAACCTATTAACCCCTAAACTGCCGGACCCCCACATCGTAAAGCACTAAATTAAACTATTAACCCCTAAAACTAACACCCCCTAACTTTAAATTAAAAATTACAATATAACTATCTATAAATTAAAAAAACTTACCTGTGGAATAAAAAAAATAAGATTAAACTATAAATTAACCTAACATTACTATTCTAATAAAATAAAAATAAACTACCAAATAAAAAACCGAAATTACAAATTTAAATAAACTTAATACTACAAAAAAAAGAAAAAATCTAACATTACAAAAAATAATAAACACTAAAAATACGAAAAATAAAAACCTCTAAGATTACAAAAAAATAATAAACAAAATTATCAAAAATAAAAACTGTCATGGACACCAGGCTGCAGGGGTTAAACTCCGAACCCCTACCCCCCTCTGGTTTCTCAGCGGTTTTGGCTCCTCAGAGCAACCGCGATTTCCCAGAACTTTGGTTTCCTTTGTTTTGTATGTAAACTGGATCATGGAAGAAGCTGACCTCTGACCGACCTATCGCTCCCTGGCCGGCCGGCCTCCTGGAACTGCCGGTCGGCCACATCAGCTCAGATTCCCGGTCCCCTTCAACCCTGGTCGCTCCAGCGGCCCTTTGCCCCAGAGCTCCACTCTCTTGGGGATAGATAGCTCCTAGGGGGGACAAAAGGTTGTGGAATTGCCCGAGAGGAGCTATCTTGGGAACTGGGGGTTTTGGACACCCCTTCCCTCCAATCTTTAACTGGCTGTAACTCTGGTCCCCAGCAACGAATCATGCCGCTTTTTGAACTGTGGCACCTGGGGTCCGAGAGCTTTCAAGTGCTGCCAATCCCCTGGGATCACCCCAAAACCACCACCCCTGTGTCCTGGGTCTCTGTGGTGATGTGGCTCCAATGGCAGGCGCTAGCCTGTCTGGAGGGGCGGGAATGGCGGGAGATGTGAAGGTCAGATAAGGATTGTTATCAAGATCTATATAAATGTTATGTGTTTTCCCTAATAAAAGTCAGTACCTGTTTCACCTGAATGCTAGTATGTCTAGTTATTTGGGTGGGCTCCTGCAAAATCACTTCTTCTCCGCTACATAGCAGCTTATTCCAGGTGTTGGAAGATCGGTTGGCAGAGCTACCCAGACAGGGTAGCCAGTAATCCGTCACAAAAAACAACACCTAATCTAATAGCCCTATAAAAATAAAAAAGCTACCCCAAAATAAAAACACCCCCTAACCAATAAACTGCCAGTATCCCTTAAAAGGGCCCTTTTGTAGGGCATTGCTCTAAGTTAAACAGCTCTTTTATATTCAAATATTACAAAGTCCCCCTAAAAGTAAAAACCCCCCACCCAACCAACCCTCAAAATAAAAAAACAAAGTCTAAAAAAATCCTAAACTACCTATTGCCCGTAAAAAGGGCATTTGTATGGGCATTGCCCTTAAAAGGGCATTCTGCTCTTTTACTGCCCTTAAAAGGACATTCAGCTCTTCTACACTGCCAAAAGCCCTAATCTAAAAAAAAAATCCACCCTAAAAAATGACATTTTCAAATTAGCTAATAGAATGAGAACTGCTGAAATCCTATTAGCTGATTTGAACAGCCAATAGGTTTTTAGTAGCTCTCATCTTATTGGCTGAATTGAAAATGTCAGCCAAAAGGAATGCAAGGTAACCCATTTCTAAACGAGTAGCTTGAATTCAAGTTTCAGTGTACGGCGGTGACCATATGAAGAGGATCCTCCACGCTGGATGTCTGCGCCACTGACGACAATGTTCTGTACCTCCACAGCCCTGCGACCCCGGGATGAAGATAGTAGATGGTCCCGCGATGGAGGAAGATGTCGCCGCCTGGATGAAGACTTCTCTCCGCCTGGATGAGGATGGATGACCAGACTTCAGGAACCATGAGTAGATATTCTGGGGTTAGTGTTAGTTTTTTTTCCCAATTTTTTGGGGTCTTTTTTTTTTTAAGATTAGGGCTTTGGGCAGTAAAAGAGCTGAATGAACTTTTTAAGGACAATGCCCATACAAATATCCCTTTAGGGGCAATGGGTAGCTTAGGATTTTTTTAGATTTAGGTTTTTTATTTTGGGGGGTTGGTTGGGTAGGGGGGTTTTACTTTTAGGGGAGATTTTGTAATATTTTAATGTAAAAGAGCTGTTCAACTTAGTGTAATGCCCTTCAAAACTCCCTTTTAAGGGCTATTGGTAGTTTATTGTTAAGCTATGGGGTGTTTTAATTGCTTTTATTTTTGATAATTTCATTTATTATCTTTTGTTATCTTAGAGTTTGTATTTTAATAGTTTAATTTAGTGTTTTGCGATGTGGGGGGCTGGCAGTTTAGGGGTTCATAGGTTTCGTTTATTAGTTGCGATGTAGGAGGCTGGTGGTTTATGGGGTTAATAGGTTTATATAGTGTTGGCGATGTGGGGGACTGGCTGTTTAGGGGTTAATAGGTTTATATAGTGTTGGCGATGTGGGGGGCCGGTGATTTAGGAGTTAATAGGTTTATATAGTGTTGGTGATGTGGTGGACATCTGGTTTTGGGGTTAATAGCTTTATTTTAGTGTCTGCAATGTGGGTGGGTGGCGGATTAGGGGTTTATAAGTTTAATATAGTATTTGTGATGTGGGAGGGTGGTGGTTTAGGGGATAATAGGTAGTTTATGGGTGTTAGTGTACTTTGTAACATTTTAGTTATGAGTTTTGTGAAACATTTTTGTTTTGTAAAATCCATAACTACTTACTATTTTCCATAAATGGAAAAACATCAAGTAATGCAGATAAATAATGTCACCATTAAGATTATATTGTTATAAGCAATGTTAAGACATTAATTTTGAATATATATGTTGGCATTTATCTGATTTTGGAGAATTCTGGATATTCACATACAAATAAATGATTTAACCCCTTATGCAAAGTCTGTTATATCCTTTTAGACACACTGAGGGGTATAGAACCTTCCCTTCTGTACCAGCTAGCATTGCATGAGACTCCTATAGCTAGAAAATAGAGCAACTTGGGGAATGTATTAAAGACCCACGTCCTCCTATAAATTCCTTGGTGCATGTAATCAGTAGAACCTTAAAGGGTCAGGCGAACCTCTTTTTCCAACAAAGGGCTCTATACACCTCTATGTAGTGCAGGAGCTGAAACAGGGTCGTTTTAAGATTTTTTTTGCACAAAAGGCCTTTTTTTTTTGGAGTTTGACCACAACACATATATTTGATAATGAAATGCAGGTAGTAGCCAAGAGACCTCTGGTCCCATGTGATTTGGGCATTAGGGGATTGGGAATCTGGAATGTGAAGATGATGTCTTCAAAGCCTCCTCTACATAAACATAGTGGAGGACATCTCTCATCATCATCATCATCTGCAATAAAAGAGTTAAAGCAAATAAATCAGCTATGTTTTTGTTTTGCTAAGATTGGAAGCCAATATTTTGGTAGTTTTTGTCTTAGGTCAAAATATTAATTTGTTGTTTAATTGTTTTGTTTTTTAATTGATTACACATGTAACCCAGCTTTCTTGAGTAATTGAAAAGGTATATGTATTGTATAAATAATATTTAACATATATATATATATATATATATATATATACACTGTGTATATATATATATATATATATATATATATATATATATATATATATATATAGTGTTTGGCCTTAATAAATGTCTTATGGCCAACAAATGCAAAACAAAATTTAGACTCCTGTTTTCATTAATTGCTATTCTAAACTGTGCAGGTGTGATATAAATAGCATTTACATTTGCTGCTAAATACATTCATGAGTTGTTGAGCATTTGTTGCGGCAACATGCCCTGGATTGTGTTTCTGTCCACAAAATATTCAAATTGCCTCTTCTAAGGCTGTAAATGCTCAGTTCTTGCATCAACCATTCAAGTTATTGCAGCTACTTTTCCTTCTCTTGAGTATCCAAAAATCCACTTCTGCGCTTATTATCATTCAGATTATCTGTCTACTCTAAGATGTTGTTCTGTAGATACTACCTTGCCATTTTCTTTTGTTTTATCAGTCTCTGCATTTTCAATATTGCTTTGAAGCATTGCCACCAAGCCAAACAGCTGATCAGATATGCATAGCTTTCGTCTCACAGGCTATCACAGACATGTCTAGTGAACATGTCATTTTTATGTACTGCTAAACAGTTAGACCATCCCCCATATGATTATTTTTTCCCATTGTATTTTTACCCCTACTATTATATCAATAAATAGAATTAATGTAGCACTATAGATAATATCTAATCAACAACAATCTATGCAATATTTAATCTTTCTTCATCTGTACTGTAGGTTTCACATTCTGTTATCAAGCAAACAATTCTCTTTATTCTATTATTTTTTACCACTTTCTGTATTAGTATCAAGTTTCAGCTTCTCATCCACTTTTCAGAACATTAAGTACCATAAAAAACAAAATTATAAATGAGAAAAGGAAATCAATGTAACAGTCAAAAGCCAGTAAAAGCACAACGTATGAGAAAAAAAGGAAGAGCCTGCAGAAAAAGACAAATAAATAGCCATTAGGGTGGCTAATATTTTCTGCATATTATGATATATGATATGTCATCTAAGACGCACAAAGGCTGCTAAGTTGCACTATAAAAATAGGACTTCTAAGTTACCTGTGTGTACATTGTGGTTTTTAGATCATCTATCAGTTTATAAACTAAATGTGATATGTATAAATTTCAGCAATATTCGTTAAAGGGACATAGTAGGCAATAGTGTGATTTGACTGTACAACCCTGGTGTAGTATACATTTGTTACACCCTATATCACACTGCTAGCATGTGTCTAATGCACGTGTATGAATGCTGATTAGTCGCTGTACCCTGTGCACAGCACACAAAGAATAAATACCAAATAGCGTCTGTGTTAGCACTGAGACTGGCACTTTGCATTTCTATGTGATGCCTATCAAAACATTAAGGGATAGATTATAAGTGGAGTGCAAAATATCGCTTTCGCTACAGCGATATTTGTGCTCAACTTTGTAATACCAGCGCTCGCAAATGTGCACTGGTATTACAGGTGAGGTGCAATGCGAACACGACCTCGCATTTGCATTGCACAGAAGCATTGCGCTCACAAGAGCGCACTTCAAAAGACTACAATGGGAGCCTTGGCAATGGGAAATACGGCATGAGAACTAGCGCAGCGATGGGCAGAAAATGTAAATATATATGTATTTGAATACATACATATATATTTATGTGTTAATATGTGTATATACAGATATGAACACATACATATTTATATTCATAAGCATATACATATATACGAACAGGGAACACACAGTTCCCATAGACTGCAATGTAAAAGCACTTTTCAGAGCCGTTTTTTTTCTTTCACCCCACAGCCACCAACTTTAGCCCACAAAAACTGCTAAGTGCAGTTTAAAAAATAAAAAAAGCTCAATTTGTTTGTTTTTAAAAAGAAAGTTTGGGGGCAATTGGGGGACATTTAGAATATTAACTCTTTTAATGGCTGGTTATTTATTGCCAGCCCAATTCCGTGCGCTGGTATTACTCAGTGGAGCACTAATATTGCTTTCAAGAATGCGATATTTAGTGCTCCACTTGTAATCTGGCCCCAAATATTAAAAATAAATAAAATTATAACAATTATGAAACCTACTGTAAAAATATAGATAGATTTTATGGGGCCGATTAAACAAGATGTCAATCAGTCCCAATGCAGCTGTTTCGGGTGGATTGACACCCTCTGCTAGCGGTCAATTGGCTGTGAATCTGCACAGGGCGGTATTGCACAAGCAGTTCACCAGAACTGCTTGTGCAATGTTAAATGACCAGTCATTCAGTCATCGGCCGTCAGATGAAGAGGATGCTCCACGTTGGATGTCTTGAAGATGGACCCGCTCCGCTCCGGAAGGATGAAGATAGAAGATGCCGCCTGGATGAAGACTTCTGCCACTTGGAGGACCTCTTCTGCCCGGATCGGATGAAGACTTCTGCCCCTCTGGAGGTCCACCCGGCTGGGTGAAGACGTCTCAAGGTAGGATGATCTTCAAGGGGGTAGTGTTAGGTTTTATTAAGGGGGGATTGGGTGGGTTTTAGAGTAGGGTTGGGTGTGTGGGGGGTGGGTTTTAATGTTGGGGGGTATTGTATTTTTTTTTACAGGTGAAAGAGCTGATTACTTTGGGGCAATGCCCCGCAAAAAGCCCTTTTAAGGGCTATTTATAATTTTATATAGGGTAGGGAATTTTATTATTTTGGGGGGCTTTTTTATTTTATTAGGGGGATTAGATTAGGTGTAATTAGATTAAAATTCTTGTAATTCTTTTTTTTTAATTCTGTAATTTAGTGCTTGTTTTTTTCGTAATTTAGTTTATTTAACTTAATTTAATTGTAATTAATTGTAGGTAGTTTAGTTAATTAGTTTAATTATAGTGTAGTGTTAGCTGTAATTTTAATTTAGGTTAGGGTTTATTTTACTGGTAATTTTGTACTTATTTTAGCTAGGTAGTTCTTAAATAGTTAATAACTATTTAATAACTATTCTACCTAGTTAAAATAAATACAAACTTGCCTGTAAAATAAATATAAATCCTAAACTAGCTACAATGTAACTATTAGTTATATTGTAGCTAGCTTAGGGTTTATTTTATCGGTAAGTATTTAGTTTTAAATATGATTAATTTATTTAATTATGTTAAATTTATTTCGTTTAATCTAAATTATATGTAAATTGGGGGGGTTAGACTTAGGGTTAGACCTAGGTTTAGGGGTTAATAAATTTAATATAGTAGCGGCGACGTTGGGGTCGGAAGATTAAGGGTTAATAAATTTAATATAGTTGCCGTGACGTTGGTGGGGGCAGATTAGGGGTTAATAAATATAATGTAGGTGTCGGCGATGTTGGGGGCAGTAGATTAGGAGTTCATAAGTATAATGTAGGTGGCGGCAGTGTCCAGAGCGGCAGATTAGGGATTAATAATATTATGCAGGTGTCAGCGAAAGAGGGGGCGGCAGATTAGGGGTTAATAAGTGTAAGATTAGGGGTGTTTAGACTCGGGGTTCATGTTAGGGTGTTAGGTGTAGACATAACTTTTATTTTCCCATAGGAAACAATGGGGCTGCATTAGGAGATGAACACTGCTTTTGTTTCCTATGGGGAAATTGTGCACAAGCACGTTTTGCCACCTTACCACTACCGCTGGTATTGAGGTGAGATGTGGAGCTAAATTTGGCTCAACGCTCACTTTTCTGAGGCTAACGCCGGCTTGCAGAAAACTCGCAATACCAGCGTTGTCTTAAGTCAGCGGTATGAAAAAAATGAACGTTAGCACCGCACAGCCTTACCGACAAAAACTCGTAATCTGGCCGTTTGTGTTTTGCATAACAGTTTACCAGAGCTCTGAAGTCGCAACTAATCTGACGTGTGCTAAATTTGATTGTGCTCAAACGAATGCATGTCCTTTCAACTTGTAACTATTTCCGATGCGTGCAAAGTGTTGCAAAATATCCCTTATCACTCGCATGCTACACTTTTTGCGCCACTTGTAATCTAGCCCTAAATTCATGATATGCAGTATGCATATAGCTTAGAGAAACATATTTGGAAATCCACATTCAAATTCCTTCACATAACTGCGTGTAAATTCTATTTAAAAGCACATTCTTGGTAAAATATTCAATCTTTAATTTATTACTTAACAGTCTACTCTAAAATGTTGATTGTTTAAAAAGCTTCTTATTCCATTTATTACCCATTCCCCAATTTTGCATAACTTACATGGTTATATTGATATACTTTTTACCTCTGTGATTACATTGTAACTAAGCCTCTATATAAGATAAAAATACCAAATATCACAAAGAAACAAAATGTGTGAAATAAATGTGATAATACAATCATAAGATCGTATAACAAATAATAAAAATAGAAATAAAAAAGTTCATATAAGGATATGTGTGTTTCTTCTAGGAGTCTCCAATCTTCTGTGGTTTCTTTATTATGCTCTCATAGAAAAAGGAAACAAAATAGCAACATAGTGTAACTCTGTAACACTGTTCAGTCGATAAGACACTTGTTTGCGAATGTTTACTCATATGTGTTGGAGCTATAGCCAAGCTCAGGGGAATGCGCACACCCACTTTATACTGGTGGGTAAACAGTTACTCTCAAGAAATAAAGTATAAAACAATTTATTAAAACATATCTAAAAAAGCATTACAAAGGCTTAAATACACCATGTATAGAGGTTAAAGCAACAAATCACTGTTATTGCTCCAAAAAAACAGACACCAATGCTGGATGCAAGTGGATAGGGAAGCAGAAACTTAACCACTAAACCGTCCACCTTAATCCCCAGTATGGGTTGTTACTCCTCCGGGTGTGTGGGAACTTAACCACTAAACAGTCCACCTTAATCCCCAGTATTGGTTATTACTCCTCCGGGTGTGTGGGAACTTAACCACTAAACCGTCCACCTTAATCCCCAGTATGGGTTGTTACTCCTCCGGGTGTGTGGGAATTTAACCACTAAACTGTCCACCTTAATCCCCAGTATGGGTTGTTACTCCTCCGGGTGTGTGGGAACTTAACCACTAAACCGTCCACCTTAATCCCAGTATGGGTTGTTACTCCTCCGGGTGTGTGGGAACTTAACCACTAAACCGTCCACCTTAATCCCCAGTATGGGTTGTTACTCCTCCGGGTGTGTGGGAATTTAACCACTAAACCGTCCACCTTAATCCCCAGTATGGGTTGTTACTCCTCCGGGTGTGTGGGAACTTAACCACTAAACCGTCCACCTTAATCCCCAGTATGGGTTGTTACTTCTCCGTGTGTGTGGGAACTTAACCACTAAACCGTCCACCTTAATCCCCAGTATGGGTTGTTACTCCTCCGGGTGTGTGGGAATTTAACCACTAAACCGTCCACCTTAATCCCCAGTATGGGTTGTTACTCCTCCGGGTGTGTGGGAATTTAACCACTAAACCGTCCACCTTAATCCCCAGTATGGGTTGTTACTCCTCCGGGTGTGTGGGAGGAGGAGTAACAACCCATACTGGGGATTAAGGTGGACGGTTTAGTGGTCCCACACACCTGGAGGAGTAACAACCCATACTGGGGATTAAGGTGGACTGTTTAGTGGTCCCACACACTCGGAGGAGTAACAACCCATACTGGGGATTAAGGTGGACGGTTTAGTGGTTCCACACACCAGGAGGAGTAACAACCCATACTGGGGATTAAGGTGGACGGTTTAGTGGTTAAGTTCCCACACACCCAGAGGAGTAACAACCCATACTGGGGATTAAGGTGGACGGTTTAGTGGTTAAGTTCCCACACACCCGGAGGAGTAACAACCCATACTGGGGATTAAGGTGGACGGTTTAGTGGTTAAGTTTCTGCTTCCCTATCCACTTGCATCCAGCATTGGTGTCTGTTTTTTGGAGCAATAACAGTGATTTGTTGCTTTAACCTCTATACATGGTGTATTTAAGCATTTGTGATGCTTTTTTAGATATGTTTTAATACATTTTTTATACTTTATTTTGTGAGAGTAACTGTTTACCCACCAGTATAAAGTGGGGGTGCGCATTCCCCTGAGCTTGGCTATAGCTCCAACACATGTGAGTAATCATTCGCAAACAAGTGTCTTATCGACTGAACAGTGTTACAGAGTTACACTATGTTGCTATTTTGTTTCCTTTTTCTATGAGAGCATAATAAAGAAACCACAGAAGATTGGAGACTCCTAGAAGAAACAAACATATCCTTATATGAACTTTTTTATTTCTATTTTTAT